>NC_038042.1:16631172-16931172 GCF_002211085.1 Panicum hallii | reverse complement strand
CCCGTTCTTGTAAAGAAAAAGAATAATGAATGGAGAATGTGTGTCGACTACACCGATCTCAACAAGCATTGCCCAAAAGATCATTTTGGGCTGCCGCGCATTGACCAAGTCGTCGATTCGACGGCCGGGTGTGTCCTTCTTTGTTTTCTTGATTGTTACTCAGGGTATCATCAGATTGCGCTCAAAGAGGAGGACCAAATCAAGACTGCATTCATCACCCCGTACGGAACCTACGCCTACAAAACAATGTCCTTCGGGTTGAAAAATGCAGGTGCGACATATCAGCGGGCAATCCAGATGTGTTTCGCGGATCAGCTGCATCGAAATGTCGAGGCTTATGTGGATGATGTGGTCATCAAGACCAGGGAGTCCGATAACTTGATCGTGGATTTGGAGGAGACATTCAGCAGTCTGCGCAGATTCCGGTGGAAACTCAATCCCACCAAATGCGTCTTCGGCGTACCTTCAGGGAAATTGCTCGGGTTCATCGTCAGCAACCGAGGCATTGAAGCCAACCCTGTGAAGATCACGGCCATCACTGATATGGAGGCTCCGGCCACAGTCAAGGATGTGCAAAAGTTAACAGGTTGCATGGCGGCTCTGAACAGGTTCATCTCCCGGCTCGGGGAGAGAGGACTACCCTTCTTCAAGCTCCTGAAACGACAGGATAAGTTTCAATGGATGGAGGAGGCCGAGCGAGCTTTACAAGATCTAAAACATCATCTGCAGTCACCTCCAATCCTCACAGCACCGTTGCCAGGGGAGGATCTACTACTTTACATTGCGGCAACAACACATGTCGTCAGCAGTGCTATTGTAGTCGAGCGAGGCGAAGAAGGCCATGCGTTATGAGTGCAGAGGCCTGTCTACTTCGTCAGCAAGGTCCTCTCCGAATCCAAGGTACGGTATCCCGCTGTTCAAAAGCTTTTGTACGCTATCTTGATCACATCTAGAAAGCTGCGCCATTACTTCGACGAGTACAATATCACTGTGATCATGGACTTTCCGCTGGCGGATATTCTGCATAATCAAGATGCCACGGGACGTATATCCAAGTGGGCAGTGGAACTGGGGGCTTTGTCAATAGACTTTAAGCCACGCACCGCAATCAAATCACAGGCTCTAGTCGACTTCATGGCTGAGTGGAGAGAGAATCAGGTCCCAACTCCAGTGGACAAGCCAGAGCATTGGACCATGTATTTCGACGGGTCCCTCAAGCTCGACGGCGGTGGCGCTGGGGTTCTGCTTATTTCCCCACGAGGTGAGCAGTTGAAGTACGTCCTTCAGATCCTGTGGGCGGTATCCAACAATGAAGCCGAGTACGAAGCTTTGCTTCACGGGCTTCGTTTGGCAATATCACTAGGGATCAAGCGACTACTTGTATATGGCGACTCTCTTCTTGTTGTTCAGCAGGTCAACAAGGAATGGGATTGCAACAAGGAAACAATGGACGCTTACGTGCAGGAAGTGCGCAAGTTGGAAAGCAAGTTCTCCGGCCTGGAAGTTCATCATGGATTGCGGGAGCACAACGTCGGTGCGGACATCCTGTCTAAACTGGGGTCCACGCGCGCCCAGGTCCCGCCGGGAGTTTTCGTCCAGGAGCTCAACCAGCCATCGATCAAGTCTTCTCCGCAAGTAGCCATCGACGCGGGTCCCCAACAACCCGATCGAGAGGTTATGGTGCTGGAGGAAGACTGGCGAGGGGCTTTTATCGACTTCATATGAGATCAACGGTTGCCAGCGGGAGTCGACGCCAGGAGCGCTCGCGCAGCTCGCATCTTTCGACGAAGCAAGGGTTTCGTCCTGGTCAACGACAAGCTCTATCGGCGAGGCGCCCGGTCAGGGGTTCTCATGAAGTGCGTCACCAAGGGAGATGGTTACGCCATACTGCGGGAGATCCACGACGGCGTCTGCGGTAATCATGCGGCTTCAAGAACGCTGGTGGGGAAAGCCTACCGAGCCGGCTTCTGGTGGCCCACCGTGGTGACCGACGCGGAGGATCTCGTGCGCAGGTGCCAAAACTGTCAATTCTTCGGCAAACAGACGCACGTTCCAGCTCACAGCCTCATCACCATACCGCTGTCCTGGCCTTTCGCCTGTTGGAGTCTTGACATGATTGGGCCCTTCACGACAGCACCAGGCGGTTTCACCCATGTTCTGGTGGCTATCGACAAGTTTACCAAGTGGATCGAGTACAAGCCGATAGCCAAGCTCACACCAGATCGGGTCGTCGACTTCATCTCAGATATTCTGCATCGTTTCGGCTTCCCCAACTCCATTATCACGGACTTGGGATCAAACTTCACGGCGAACCAGTTCTGGGAGTTCTGCGAGAATGCTTGCATCGAAGTTAAATATGTCTTAGTCGCACACCCATGAGCCAATGGACAAGTCGAGTGGGCGAACGGCTTGATAATCGACGGTCTCAAAAAGCGACTATATGATGAAAACAGCAAGAAGGGAGGCAAATGGGTGCACGAGCTGCCGCATGTAGTCTGGGGGCTTTGGACTCAGCCGTCCAAAGCCACAGGCCAAACACCCTTCTTCCTTGTATATGGATCCGAAGCCATTTTACCAGCCGATATCATGTGGAAGTCCCCAAGGGTCGAAATGTACAATGAAGGCGAGGCGGACGAGGCGCGGCAGTTAGAGCTCGATTCTGTGGAAGAAGCTCGTTGCGCCGCTCTTGTCCAGTCAGCCCGGTACCTGCAGGGGATCCGCCGATACCATGATCGCAACGTCAAGGAGCGGTCATTCAGTGTTGGCAAATTGGTCTTGCGTCGTATCCAGGACGAATCTGGCCTACACAAGCTCAACTCAAGGTGGGAGGGCCCGTTCGTCGTCAAGCAGGTCACACGGCCAGGGTCGTATCGACTACAGTGCCCCGAAGGCCAGGACGTCCCAAATTCCTGGAACGTCCAACACCTGCGCAAGTTCTACCCATAAGCAAACGCCCGGTGGTATCCGAATTCCCCGGGGGCTTGGAAGATCTCCTTTCCCCGATTCATATTGGAGGCTACGAGCCACAATATTCGGGTCGCACATTCCCTCTCCGGCGCACGACAGCCACGGCCACGGGCGAAACTCTCGTGTAAGCTGGCTACTCGTCGTGAATAAAGTTATGACTACATTCACAGCTTATCGACTTTATTTTTTGTCGAACCATCCGCTTCGGCTAAAACTCCTCGATATATCGAGTTCCGCCGCGACCTTAGGTGGTCGCACGCGACCGATGTCGCACTTTGTCCAACTCAGTTGATCCGCTCGACTGGCTAAAAAACAGCGCGTTGGAAAGGCTCGCATAAAGAGCCACCTCGCCTACATCCTGAGTGGCTGCACTCAGAACAGTCATGTTTTTGCCAGAAGAATGGCCAAAACGTGGCAACGACCGCACCTGCTCCTAACAGGCTCGATCCGTCCGCCCGGGTCTCACTCAGCTTACGGAGCACGCTCACAAGCAGGAGCGATTTTCGACTACACTCAGAGTCGCCGCACTCGAGCTAGTCCTAACCTTTTGCCCTACGCACGGCAAGCTCGCGTTCTTTCCTAACGAGTCTAGACCTACAAGATCGGGTTGTGGATACCTTGTTAGACGAGTTCCTACACGGAGCTATGGCTACCTTCAGGGTCGTTGCGCCCCGGGGTAGTGTCTACTACTTGCGCCTTGAAAGCCGGGACACCCGCCCAGCATAGGCACACACACACACAAGTAGAGACATCAAAATAACCATATATACAAGGGAATGATTACTTGTTTCTCATACCCTAATCCTGCAGCACACTGTGTACAATTTGTTCTGCTACAGGTTGGGCTTCTTGCAGGTACTCTTCAAAACGCTCGTCCGAGCAGTCCGCCGCCATCCCCTGCGCAAAAATGCCTAGCTGCGCATTCGGCACGAAGGACTTTACATATGCGAGGGCGTTGCTCACGCAAGCGACTGGAGCTTCGGATAGGAACTTGAGCATTTTCTTCGGGGCTTCACGGAGTCGCTCCAGCAGGGGCCGCGGGCCTGCCTCGCCTTCTTCTGGGGGATCCACCATGTCCACCAGCTCCTGGGCGGCCCCCCGGAGGTCCTCCAGCTCCTTGCGCATCTGCTCGTCCTTCTCGCCCAGCGCCTTGACTTGCTGAAGGCAGTCGACGAACTGACGCTCAGTGTCGCTGATCACCTTCTGCAGCTTTTTGACTTCATCTGTACGACGATACAGCATATTCTTCACGTCAGTAAGCAGCTCCTCTTTGTATTTTGTTATTTTCCTAAGCTCTGCGGCAAGGGTACTTCAGCATCTATGGAGACTCACTAAGGAAAAAGTACTCGAGGAAAGCGAGAGCTTACCTTGGTGCGCCTTTTTCTCTGCCTTGAGCTGCTCCTGGTACTCCGCTTGTTGCTCCTCGAGCTGTTGCTGGAGCTCGGAGTTGGCCTTCTCCATGTTTTTCAGGTCATTCTTGAGCAGCCAGGTCTCTCGAGTCCTTTCTTTCTTCAGTATATCAAGCTCGCGCTGCATATAGCAATTCTTCATCTTCTCCTCGGAGATGCGCTTGTGCAGGACACCTAACTCCCGCGTGTCACTCACAACCGCGCGGAGTTTATCCGACTTCTTCTGGGATTTGGTGATCACATGCTGCGCCAAAGGAGGAGAATGAGTCCTAAACAATTCATCAACGCGCGCACCCAGACCATTACCCGAGTATTACCATGGAGAAGTCGTATAACTCCTTGAAGGTGCTCTTGAAAGTCTTCACATTTTCGGCCGTCAGCAGAAGATCATCCACCAGGTCGGTGGTGATGATGTCCTGGTGCCCTGGCCCGGCCCTCAGCACCTCACGAGGACTCCCCGAGGGCCCGGCGGCTTCTCTGGACGACGGCGGCTGGACACCTGCGAGCATGCGAAGTGGTCACCACATTATGCCCGGACCCTGGCATCAAGCCGCGGGCGGGTAAGCACGTACCTGCGCCACCGTTGGGAGCGGCACCAGGGGCCGTGACTTGTTCCTCACCACTGGGCTCGGCTCCCTCTTGTCGGGACTCGGGAGGCGGCAAGTCGGGGAGTCTCGCATCTGCTTCTGGGGCCACGACTTGTTCATCGCCACCGGGTCCGGCTTCCTCTCGTCAGGACTCGGGAGGCGGCAAGTCGGGGAGCCCCGCATCTGCTTCAGGGGCCACCTTTGCGGGTACGGGCCCCCCAGGCGCCGAGGGCTCGGGGGCTGCTGCAGCTGAGGCAGGCGCCACAGCCCTGCTCGGCTCCAGCTGGAGTTGCACCGCACTTGCAGCCCTGGTGCCATCGACAACATGGTTATCCACGCGGGCACGGTCAAGATCTTCGAGCGATTGAAGTAAAACTTACAGTGTCGATTTCTTCTTGGCAGCCTTCTTCACCCGCTAGGCCCGCCGAGGACCGCTCGTCGCTGATGGCGAGGCCTGGCCGGCTGATGGAGGGGTTCCCCCCACGGCAATTGTCACTGCCGCGGCGTCAAAGGAGCCTGTCTCCACCCTTTCGGGTTCAGATCCGGACGGCAGAGCAGGAGGACTGCAAGGGGGCGCTGTCAGCACTCAGCACCATGGAAACTTTGGAACTGGCCAAAACAGCAATTCCGTACCTGGAGGACTCGACCTCTTGAGCCTTGCGCTTGCGCACCTGGCGCTGGCCCTTCGGCACCGGTGGCAGAGCGCCGGCCAACTCCACGCTCTGATCGGAGGAGTTGTTCCCGCGCGGCTCCCCCACGGTCCCTCCGCTCGCCTGCGAGCCCACGCACTCCGTGGACTCGCTGCTGCCTTGAATCGCAGTATGGCGTGCCGCCTTGGTGGCAACGGCGGCAACAGGGCGCGGACCTCCCTCGGCTTCTTCCCCCGCTGGCAAGTCCACGCGTTCGGCAGCCTCGTTGCGGCTTTGGGTCGCAGCAAGGCGAGCCTTCTTGGCCGCCGTGACTGCAGAAGGAAGGAGGTGATACACTCGGGGGAGGTCCGGCTGCGGCGGGTAGCTGCAGTACAGTTCCGAATGTCCCTGCGAAAAGTCCTCCAGTTTAGTACCGGCGCAGTAGTCGAGTTCTTCAGCGAAAGAAGTCGAGCACTTACCGGCGGGGGCGGATGTTGCGCGGAGTACAAGGTGGGTACGTACGGCATGGTGTTCACGTCCAGCAGCACCCGCTGCACCCGCTGGAGCGCGACTTCATCTGGCACCTCCTCTGTGCACATGCGAGAAGGATCAGCAGGGCCGGTGTACTCGAAGCCCAGGCAACACCTCTGTTGGATGGGCTGGACGCGGCGCTTGTAAAAGGAGAACATGACGGAGGCACCGGTCACCCCCTCCTTCTTCAGTGCATCGATGGCCTCCAGCAGCTCCTTGACTTGAATCATTTCCATGCCGGAGGGTTCAAGGTTCCATTCCCCCCTCACCACGGGCGGTTTGCTCGACTTCGTCGGCAGGGGGGAGCATGGTTCTCGATGTAAAACCAGAGGTTTTTCCACCCAGGAAGGTTGGAGGGGAATCTATATGCAAGGTATTTTTCGCCGGCCTGCTGTCGCAGTTGGATGCCGGCGCCCCCTACCACGGCGAGTTTTTTCGTGGTTGGCTGGGGTTTCACGTGGAAGAGGAAGCGGAATAGATCCCAGTGGAGTTCAATTCCGAGAAATGCTTCACAAAAGTGGATGAAAATGGAGATGTGGCAGATGGAATTCGGGTTGAGGTGATGGAGCTCAAGCCCGTAGTAGTAAAGAAGGCCGCGGAAGAAAGAACAAGTGGGGAGGGCCAATCCCCGTTCGGCAAAATGGTAGAATGTGACGATTTCGTCGACATTCTCCATGGGGAAAGGTTCACGGAAAGAGGGGCGCCAGTTGACGAGATTTTTCTCTTGCAGCAACCCCTCAGAAACAAGTTTTTTCAGATTGTTGAGGGAGCACTTACTGTGTGTCCACTCCGCGGTTGTCGGTTCCGCATCCTTCTTCATTCCCTCGATCTCTGACTTCTTGGACGTCATCTCCGATGCGCCGGCCATGAGATGCTTGGGGGCTGTGGGGAGAGGGGCGGGGAGGTCGGGGTGGGAGTCTTTCTTGGGGGAAGGCGGCGGCGCTTGGTTTGGACTGGGGAATTTGGTGGCTCTTGATGGAATGCAGATTGAAAGCGTGGTTTTTTCCTACAGTCATCGCGGGGTTAAATAACCAGCGGAGTGGGGGAAAGATACTGTTCTGAAGTTCAAGAGTCGTTTCGTGGAATATTCCGAAGATGAGGAGTCATTTGGTGATCTGATTAGATTGCACCTTTGATTAATCATTTTTTCAGGGCTAATTAGCCCGAAAAAAGGGGTTTTTCGAATCTTTGGTCTAATTACATCATTTGTACCATCGCTTCGGTCTCCCCATAGCGTGTCATTGTTTAGCCTATATGCCACGATTTTTGGACCCTTATCTCCAACTTTGTGGGATTTGGATTCAAGGCTCGGGGGCTGCGGGGTATGTGGCATCGACTACTTATTTTTCAAATTTCTTTGAAGGGTAAGGAAGACTACAGACAAGTGGGACCCTCAGCCTGATCCTCCGATTCAACCTAAGGCTCGGGGGCTACTCCATATGGAGTGCGATTTTGCAATCGCACGCCATATCGGAAATAAAATTCGGGGCATGAGCACCTCCTAGCTTCGATGCAGCCAAGCAAGTACTCGAAGAAGGACTTCAAGGCGAATCATCAAAAAGAAGTCGAAGACTGTTTCGAAAGTACTCGATAAGCCTGCAGTACTTAGCTACGAAGAGCTCGGGGGCTTGTCAGACCCGGGGCCACCGGGTTGGGCATGTTATGTAGTCTAAGAGATTAGGCCCGTCTTATCTCTTATTCATTCTATTTATCTCTTGTTTATCCCGTTTAAATAGGAGATAGGGCTAACCAACACGGAGAGGATCTACTCGAGATCAGTTCTGGTGTGATCCTTCGGTGGGGGTCGGTTAGCATCTTTGTAACTCTAGCTTCTCAGATATATAAGGGAGGTCAGAGACCCCCCCTAAAAAAAATAGAAGATCATTAGGTCATTATACACCAAAGAGAATACAAACCACCATACAGGACGTAGGGTGTTACGCTCCGTGCGGCCCGAACCTGTCTAAAGTCTTGTGTTCTTTGCACCTTCGAGTTCCTGATCTCGGCGTTCCCTCACCCAAAACTTACCACCTTGGGTATATCCCTCGGTGGGCAGCCGGTTAAACACCGACAACCACCCCAACCTGTTGCTCTATGCCACTAGTTAGATATTTAGTAAAGTTAACTTAGTTATTTAATGTATCTAGATAAGATACTTAATACTCAATAAATGACTGCCCAGTACAAGATAGTTAGGTTGATTGTCGAAATGTAATGTTCCTTTATTTGGATTGCAACTTTATCGTGAATTGAAATGAAAGTGTATACATTCATTAAACTCCATCTTGCATATCATATAGATTCGACCACTCTCGCCGACGGAGATTATCAGTTGATTCCGGAACCAGAAGGAGTTTATTCTGAAGACCCCGAGAATCTCGTCGCGGATTTCTCTGAAGCCCTGAACCAAGGTTCGGAAGATATTAATTTGACTAACCCCAACCCCACCAGCGAAGGCAAGCCCCGGACATAACCTACTATTTTTATTACACTGCACTCTATATTTATTTATGTATTCTATGCATTAAGTTTATAGGAATTGTTTGAAACCCTAGATGCATGAATCCTAGGAATCAATGTATTGAATAATAGTACTTGAGTCCGAGTAGCTGCTATGCTAATAGGACCGGTAGAAGTCGAGTGATTTCCTGTCACTCGCGCGATATAGGAATTGTGATGTTTACTTTCATGTTATCACTATAAGGATGACGGACGGGAGTTTTATTCGGTATCATGGTTGAGGTGATACCCCGTCTGTGTTGTTGAACTGGATAAGGCCGCAGTGTGTGGTAGCGGTGGTTAAGCGTTTGAAAGTACTAGCCACATGCCGTGAAATATGGTAAGCGGTAAGCCTAGTAACCAATCGGCCCGAGGAATGGACATACCCCCCACCACATGTATTTGCTTCTTTTGGTTACTTAGTTCGACGTGTGTGATTGAGACCGAGTCTAAGGACAGCTGGACATGATTTGTTAATAACTTGAAGAAAGCTATTGGTACTCTATAGGTTTGGTGATCAATACAGATGCATGTAAAGGAATAGAGGGGGCTGTAGATGATGCATACCTAGGAGTGGAACATAGAGAATGCATGAGGCACTTGTGGAAAAATATGAAGAAGAATGGGTTCAATAGTGAGGTGTATGGTAAGAATATATGGTCAGACGCTAAAAGCTTCACAACTGATAAGTTCAACTACTTCATGAACAAGATAGAAGAGAAGGATCCTAGTGCACTTGCTTTGTTAGATGACAATCATCCATATGTGTGGAGTAGAAGCAAATTCTTCAAAGTCTGCAACAACCTTTTTGAATGCTTCAATAGTTGGGTGTCAAAAACCAAGGATTATCAAATTGTTGATATGCATGACAAGATAAGACAGATGATCATTGAGAATTTGTTTTGATAGCCAAGATTGCTAGCAACATGTCAGGAAAAATCATTCCAGCTATCACCAATGCTCTAAATGCTAAATCCAAGACAATCAAGGATCATGATGTCTTGATATGTGGGGCTGGAACAGCTGAAGTAACAATGAATAGATGGAGGCATGCGGTCAATTTTGAACAAATAACATGTAGTTGTAGGACTTGGCAAGTGACCAGAAAACCCTGCAACCATGCTTTAGCTTTCATTGCTAAGCTTAGTAGGGATGTACATCTGGATGAATTTGTCCATGAATACTTCTATGTTGATAGGTTCAAGAAGGCATATGCATGTAGTTTCAATCCTATGACATCCAAGTATAACTAGCCACATCTTGATTTAGGCTATAAAATCAAGAAGCCTAAACTGAAAAGGAAACCAGGGAGGCCAAGAAATTCTAGGATCAAGTCCTATGATGAGGCAGCTACTAGCAAATAAAGAAAACCATGTTCTGGATGTAATGAACTAGGCCATATAGTCAAGCATTGTCAAGGAGGCCACGTCACTAGTCAAAAGAGAAAACTCTCATCTTCATAAAATGGATCATCTTCACAAACATCAGTGTGAGTAATAGAATGATACTTTTTTTCATTTGTTTTGCTGATTTAATCATGCTTTATTTAGTCATCATGTTCACCGAACCATTTTTACCCCTCTTTGTATGCCTCTTGTATGCAGTGCAAGTGCAAGTGCTGGAGGAAGGGGAAGGGGAAGGGGAAAGAGCAGGGGTAGGTGAAAGCATCTAGGTCCCTATTTTGGATTTTGGTAATTAATGACAACGGTTGTGGACTAACAACTTCATTCGAGAATTGAGTATAGGTTAGTCCCAGAGATGATTTGAGCCTCTATATGTGTTATGGAGATATTCTTTGTGAATGCATGATGGATGGCTCAAGGCAAAGGTATAAGATAGGCTTTTCTATTTTACCGGTCAAGAGGTGATTAGCGGATGATATTTGACCAGATTAATAGGCTAGATAGCCGTACTATCAAGAGGGGTCAATTTCATTTGCTTGATGTTCTAAAGTGCCACTCCGCTCAAACAATTACATTTCATGCATATAGGAAAATTGTGTTTGAAAAAGTGGAAAGACCAGAGAGGAAAAGCTTGATGGAAATGGCTAACTACGCTTGAGAGGTGGACAGTCTGCAATTTGTACGATGGACCGTTCCATGACCTAAGCCAAAATTCGAGTTGTTTGGTCTAGCTGAAGGTTGTCAACGGCGGACGGTCTGGATCTGGGGGGACGGACAATCCGCCGGCTAATGTGAGTGAACTGACAGAAACTTGAAAGTTTCTGGTGGGTTTTTCATGTTGAACGGCGGAGGGTCCGCCTAGTACTGGCGGATAGTCCACCTGGTCTTGCTGTGTGTCGATAGAAACTCAAATATTTCTATCTAATTTTTGACCGTGAACGACGGACGGTCTAGCCCTAGGGGGCGGACGGTCCGCCGACTGATGCTGCTCAACAACAGAAACTTTGTTGTTTCTGTTTGCTCTTTAACCATGTACGGCGGACGGTCTGGCCCTTGGGGGCGGACACTCCGCCGGCTAAAATTTGAATCACGATAGAAACTCGACCGTTCTGTGTTGGAACTTTGTTGAACTATGGACGGTCCGTGGATTGTGAGGCGGACGGTCTGCCTGGGCTATAACGGTCACTTCTAACACATTTTGACTTTGAACATCGCCGTTGGTTTGAACGGCGGACCGTCCGGTCCTTGTGAGGTGGACGGTCCGCGAATGCTCTATTTTCACGGGATTTGACTGTAATGGGGGAAGGAGCTTTATATACCTCATGCCCGGCCGTGGGTGAGGTTTCTTGGCACTTTGAAAAGCTTCCTTGACATATTTGAGCCTTCTTCCTCCTCTCTCTCACTCACTTATCTTTGAGGTTGCATCTTTGTGAGATTGAGAGCATCCTAGTGCATTGCATCAAGAGTTTGAGCTTTCTAGCACTAGGGAGTCTTCAAGCAAGTGTCATCAACTTGTTACTCTTGGAGGTTGCTGCTTCCTAGATGGCTTAGAGCTGTGGAAGAAGATTGTGAAAGAGCCCCGGTTGTTCTTGTAAGAGGTCTTGTGCTCACCTTGCCGGAGCGGCGAAGAGCAACTCTAGTGGAATTGAGGTTTGGAGAGGTTCATTGATCCAAGTCGGCTCATACATCAAGTGTGACTTGATAGAGGAGCGGTTGGAGCTTTGAATCCACCTCAACATGGATTAGGGGTGACCGGCAAGTCATCGATACCACGGGAAAAATTCGGTCTCTTGTGTGCTTGGTTATTTCTCTTGCTCAAGCTATTTCTTGCAATTTACTTTGAGCATTTACATTCCTAGAGATTGAATTGATACTTGTCACCCTAGGTTGCAAACCTTCATCTAGAATAGAGTTAAATAGAAATAGGATTTCTCTTGTATTACTAATCAAAATTTATTAGGCTTGTGATTTTAGTTCAAACCGCCTATTCACCCCCCTCTAGTCGGTATCCTAGATCCTATAAGTGGTACCAGAGCTTGGTCTCCATTTTGCAAGGATTTAATCATCCCGGAGTAGGATATATAGCTAGTGACAACAATGGTCATGCGGGGAAACCACCATTCTTTAATGAGAACAATAATGATTATTGGAAAACTAGAATGATGGTTCATATCAAGGCTATTAGTAAGAAGGTTTGGAGAATAGTGGAAGATGGATATGTCATCCTAGATGATAAGAATCCAACCCCTTTGGATGATGAGAATGATGCTCTTAATGATCAAGCCATGAATTTGATATATAGTTGTCTTAGTGTGAGTGAGTTCAACCGGATAAAGAATCTCAAGACCGCTCATGAAATTTGGGGAAAATTCATGGAATATATGAGTGGACTTCTACCATGAAGGGAGCAAAATTATTTGTGTACAAGGGACAATTTAGTGAGTTTGCTATGAAGAAAGATGAAAGTGTGGCCGAGATGTTCAACCGGCTAAATGATATTGTGAATGAGCTCAAGACTCTTGATTTTGATGTCCTGGATCAAGATTTCTCTCACAAGTTTCTTAGGTCTCTCCCGGAAAAATATGAGACTATTGTCACCTTGCTTGTGAGAGAGGATTTGAGGAAAATGACACCTACCGAAGTTCTAGGTGAAGTGCAAACTCATGATATATTCAAGAAGTCACAAAGAGAAGCTCTTGACTTGACAAATGATGATGGAAAGAAAAGCATCGCTCTCAAAGCTAAATCTACCAAGGAAGACAAAAATGATGAGAAAGAAGGAAATGATGAATCCGATGAAGAAATGGCTCTTTTTGTCAAGAGATTTAGAAGAATGATAAATAACAAGAATTATGACAAAAATGGGTAAGCATCAAAGAAGAATCCTTTCGAAGACAAGAAATGATTGTGTGGTGAAATGGGTCATATTATCCTAAATTGCCCAAACAAGAAGAACAAGTACACGAAAGATGATGACAAGAAAAAGAAGAAGAAGTTTTCCAAGAAAAAGAAGAATGGCCAAGCTTATTATGTTGAGTGGGACTCCAATGCAAGCTCCGACTCCGATGATGATGATGATGGTGATGACAAGCCTTCCAAGGGAATTGCGAGCATTGCTATCAAGGAAGCTCCATCACTATTCTCTTCTCCTTTTTGTCTCATGGCAAAAGGTGAGCAAAGGCATCACATGATGATGAACTTGATAATGCACTTTCTTATGATGATCTTGTGACAATGCTCAATGAAACCGATGACTACATATGCAAAAAGAAGGAAGAGTTGAGGGACTTGAAGAGAAAATACTTGTCTCTTCAAGAATCCTATGAGGTGCTAAAGACTTCTCATGAGAATCTAAAAGAAACTCATGAGAAGTTCACAACACATCCCTGGCACAAGAAGTCAAAAGTCAAGTGAGCATTGGTGTTGGTTGTGATATCTTAAATGATGAGTCTTGTGCTCCCTAGTTCATCTAACCCATCTTGTAGCTCAAATGATTCATCTTGCATGAGTGATGGATTCTCTTGTGATGCTTCTCTTATAATGGAAAATGAATCCTTGAATAAAAAGATTGATTGTTTGACCAAGGATCTCTCTAAATAGTTTGGTAGTCATGCTCGGTTCAATTATTGTTGGGCAAGCCAAAAGTTTACATTGAATCGAAATGGCATTGATTACATGCCCAAGAAAGGGAAGAGGGCTTTTATTCCCAAGAAGACTACATTTGCCAAGGCTCGTGCACAATATGAAGAAGATAAATTTAAGCATTGTCACATATGCAAGACTAGAGTTGAAGTAAACCACAAGTGCAAGAACAAGAAGACCGTATCCTTTGATGCATCCTAGGTTCTTAAGAAAGATTCAAAGGGTGTTGTATGTGCTAAATTTATTGGTCTTCCCGTTAGTAGCACTAAGTAGAAAGTCATATGGGTACCTAAAGCTTTGGTTACTAACATCCAAGGACCCAAGCAATTTTGGGTACCTAAAAGTGAGTAATCTTCTTTTTGTAGGTGGATTACAAGTCGGGTGGAAGACATTGGGTGCTTGATAGTGGGTGTTCTCAACATATTGTTACACCCTAAAATATTTAATTTTAGGACGTGAGTATCTTTTAGAATGTGTTCATCTATCAATAGGGTTTTCCGAGAATTTTCAGAATTTTTCTGGCAACTATTCTCATTTATCCTAGAGCTAGATCCATTTTTTTGGAAGCTCTAAAATCTTTTTATGTCCCAAATATTTTATTTGGATTCCTCGTGTCCTTAATTACCTCCCGAGTTTCCTAGAATTTCTGGGAGTTTCTGGATAATTTTCATGCTTTAAAAACATTATCTAGAATTTTCTGGATTTGTTCGTGTACAGAAAATAAATTAAAAAAATCAAATTCTTTTCGGCCGAGCCCAGCGGCCCGACCCAACGCCCCAGCTCACGCGCGCGCCTTCCTTTCCCGCTTGGCCCGCACCGTTACCGCGTCCAGCCCACGTCGCGCGCGTGCTCGCTGCCACTGGTAGGTGGGCCCTGCCTGTCAGTCGTCTTCTTCCCGTCACCGAGCCGGACTCTGGCGTCGCCGCCACCGGCGCGTCCTTGTCCTCGTCCGAGTCTGAGCCTAGCACGAGACCTCCAGGCCTATTTAAACGCAGCAAAAGCCGCGTGTAGCCTCGCACCCGAGCCGCCTCGTGCCACCAAAACCCAAGCTTACCGACGCCGCCTTCGAATTCGTGGTGAGCTCCTCATCCTCCCCATCGAGTTCCCATGTTTTCTAGGCCCCTGTAGCCGCGCCCTTGCCCTGCTGCAGCTGCGCCTTCTTCTGCGCTGCGCGCGCCCTCCCCTGCGCAGCCTAAGCGCCGCCGTGCCCTTCCCTCTGGCTCCTGCGCAGCTACGCCCTCCCCGTGCAAGCTGCCCTTGCTGCCTGAACCCGTGCGCCGCCGCCAGGAGCGTCGCCCTCCCCCATGTGCCCTGCACTGCACGCCAGCCCCCCTGCATCACTTTGCCAGCCCTTCCTCCGCTGCCGCGCCGCCCCTGCGCCCTCCTCCTGTGCAGCCGCGCCGCCTGTGCACACCTGAGCCCGCGTCATGCCCCTACCCTACAGCCGCGCCCTCCCCCCTGCGCTGCGCCCTACGCCTCCTCCTGCACCACCCCTGATGCCCAGCGCTGTTGCCATGAACAAAGGTGCCACCGCCCAGGAACAGAGCCGCCGCTGCCCTCGTCTCCGGCAAAATTCGACCACAACGATGCATCAGCGCGGTAAGTAAGGTATGGAATCGAATCCCCTCGTCGTCCTCTTTCATTTGCCCCGCTCCTCGCGATCTCCCATGCCCTAGAATGCCGGGAATTCGGCCAATGGTAGCCGCCGGCCACCATGGGAGCTGTTCCCGAGCTTTTGTAATTTAGCCCCTGAAAACCTTGTAATTCCTGCAAATTTTCATGTGTCTTGCGAAAATTGTAGCAAACCCCTGGATCTATTACATCTTTTCAATCCAGCCCCACCTGTGATCTTTTTCAGATCTAACCCTAAACTTTTCTTTATTTGCAAGCACTATTTTCTGTGTCTTGCAATTCTTTGCTGCTAGCCCCTGAAGTCTATAGTTAATTATGTATAGATCCCTGCAACTTTGTTTCATGCGTAGTTTCCACATTTTAGATCCGTTTCGATCCGTTCTTTTTGTATTAGTCTTCTAAAACCCTAAGCCATCATTTTGTAGCGTTGTAGTATCATAGTTCCTATTTTTAAAATTAAAAATAGATTTAATTTGATTAATGTCCTCTCATCTAGTTTTCCCAATTAAAATCCAATTAGATCTATACTCCGGTTTTCTTAATTAATGTAACTTGATTAATATCAACTCAAATGTATTTGTAATTTAATTTGTTTAGTTCAACTCGAATCATAAAGTTCGACGTTTAGATGTTCTCACAAGTCTTCTTTTCTAATTATTTGTTTAATTAGTGTAATTTATACACAGACAATTATAAATAAAATTGGACTAAGTTCCACTTCATCTTTATAAATGCAAATATAATATGAGCTAATAATAATCTAGATATTTCTTTCAAAATATCCTTTACACCAGTTTTCTAAATTAAACTAAATGAAGCTTATAGTTCTTTTATCTCTTTATAACATAAATCTTCCGATAGCTGTTTCTTTTCAACCCAGCTCCGTTATCCGCGTTTCTTTCGTCCTCTTGTGACCGTAGCAATGAGCCCTATCCTTTTGTACGCTCTTTTAAAGCTTCCCTTTTGTTTTGTATATCTGTTCTTAGTTGTTCTTGTTTGTTTGCTTGCTTGTATGCTTGGGTCCGATACTTGTGTGATGTTAGAAGGAGCGTGATCCAAGAGCTTTGAAGATTTAGAGTTTCAAGAACAAGAGTTGAAGACTCTGAGCAGCTATTCTCTAAAAGAAAGGTAAGTGTTTCCTTGATCATTCTTTTACCCTAATAATCACAATAAATATAATTTTTTCTATATGCATGCATGTGTCCTAATTTTTATGGATCCTAATTAAGGATATGCCTAGTTTTTATGATCATTCCTTGTCAACCTGGGTTTTATCTTTGTGCTGGATAGCTATGCTAGTTGCTTATGGTCTTGGGATACGGTTGGTTACCTAAACAATGATATACCTATTTTACTTCATGTTCTTGAATAATTTGTATTGTTAATCACAAGATTATATGTTTTAATTGGAACATGAAGAACCACCCAGGAAAACAGTGCAACCACAATACTATATGGCTTTGGTCTTGGCTGATTAATTAGAAACACTAGCTTATGACGATCTTACCGAAAGGGCAAGAGGGGTTGCATCATCGGGGTATAGCTCGGTCCTCTTGAGGCTTTGATATGTGGTCCTTGGCTAAGGCACTACCTCACTAGGGAGAGTTATGACCGCTTTGACTCGAAACCTTAGCGGATTGTCATAAGTTAGGGAATCTTTGTATAGGTCTCGTAGTGAATCCCTTGCCACTCACCTCGGAAGTGTTTAAGAGGCTAGCTACCTCGGGCAAATTGGGAGACACGAATTATGGGTAAAGTGTACAACCTCTGCAGAGTGAAAACTGATATATCAGTCGTGCTCATGGTTAAGAGCGGCTTGGACCCTCACATGATTAATGAACTTAAAGATGAATTAAATCATGGACCAAGTATACGATTTTGGTTATGCTTATGTTGTATCTCTTCTCTCTCTTTTAATGTGGGTTTTGGTATGAACTTATACCTTAGTAATTAGGTGCTAATAAATTTTGACCAATTAAAATTGCTTATCGCAGTAAGCCAGTCAGCCTTTCCTTACTTTTGGCCTTCATGTTATATAATTCCCAACACTTGCTGAGTACCAACTATAAGTGTACTCATGCTTGTTATAATTGCTGCTCAGAGGAGAAAGTGATGTGAAGTCTTTTGAAGATGATGCTGAGTTCTAGGCCTACGCAACCCCCGGTCGATTGCCTATGAAGTTTGGAGTCTTCGTTTCCAGGATAAGCTGTATAACTCTGATAATCTTTATAGTCTTTTAATTTTTTTCGTGATACTATTGCTGATTATTCACTGATGAAATCACTATATGTATGGAACTTGATCATGGCATACATATAGTTATGTATTCGGTTTTGTTCTTAAAACCGGGTATGACACATATGACCGGTGAGGCAAAGATGTTCACCACTCTTGATGATGAAGCCGCCGGATATGATAATATCATGTTTGGGGATAATGGTAAAGGTGAAGTAAAAGGATTGGGTAAAATTGCTATCTCCAATGATTATTCTCTCTCGGATGTGTTGCTAGTAGACTCTCTAAAGTACAATCTATTGTCTATCACTCAACTTTGTGATCTTGGTTATAAATGCACTTTTACTAGTGATGGTGTTGAGTTGACTACATTGGATGGGAAAAATTGTATTTTAAAGGGCTTTAGGAATGACAATTTATATCTTGTGGATTTCTCATCTAGTCAAGCCAACTTGGTTTCTTGCTTATTCTCAAAAACATAAAAGGTTGGCTATGGCATAGGAGGCTTGCTCATGTTGGAATGAAACAACTCAATTGGTTATTGAAATATGATCTTGTTGTTGGATTGAAAGATGTGAAATTTGAGAAGGATAAATTGTGTAGTGCTTGTCAAGCCGGAAAGCAAGTTGCTAACCCTCATCCATCCAAAAGTGCAATGTCTACTTCAAGAGCTTTGGAATTACTGCATATGGATTTATTTGGTCCAACTACATATAGAAGCATTGGTGGAAATTGCTATTGTTTTGTGATTGTGGATGACTTCACAAGATATACTTGGGTATTCTTTCTTCATAACAAGGCCGACACGTGTGATATTTTCATGAAATTTGTGTCAAGGGCCGAAAATGAATTTGAGCTCAAATTGAAGAAAGTAAGGAGTGACAATGGTAGTGAGTTTAGAAACACAAGAGTTGAAGAATTTTGTGATGAGAAGGGTATCAAACATGAGTTTTCATCCAAGTACACTCCGGAACAAAATGGTCTTGTTGAGAGGAAAAATAGAACTTTGATTGATATAGCAAGATCAATGCTCTCGGAATATAATGTGTTGGATTCTTTTTGGGCCGAGGCTATCAACACTACTTGTTATGCCTCAAATAGGTTATATTGTCATAGATTCTTGACCAAGACCCCTTATGAGCTATTCATTGGAAGAAAGCCAAATATATCATATTTTTAGGTTTTTGGTAGCAAATGCTATATTCTTAGGAAAGGATCCCTGTTGTCCAAATTCCAAAGTAAATGTGATGAAGGTATTCTCCTTGGATATTCATCTTGTAGCAAGGCTTATAGAGTCTACAACAAAACTCATGGAATTGTGGAGGAAACATATGATGTTGACTTTGATGAATCTAATGGGTGTCAAGATGTGCAAGACAAGTCTAGTGATGTAAGGCCAAGGGAAGAAGATGAGAGTGATGGTCCAACTATCTCTATTAGAGTAAATCCATCTAATTCCACTCAAAATGATCAAATTGAACAAGTTGTTGAACCAAGCAATGAAGCTGCTACACAAGATGTTGATCAATTGGCTCCATCTACTTCACCATCTACATCAACTCAAGAGCCGGTTATTGAACGAAGATTCATCATGATGTTGTTAAAGACCACCCCATTGATCAAATTGTGGGAGACATTAGTAAGGGTGTTCAAACTCGATCTCGTGTTGCTTCATTTTGTGAACATTATTCTTTTGTATCTTTTCTTGAGCCTAACCGTGTAGATGAAGCACTACAAGTTTCTGATTGGGTGAATGCTATGCATGAAGAATTGAATAATTTCACCCGGAATCAAGTTTGGGAATTGGTTGAGAGGCCCAAGAATTATAATGTTATTGGCACAAAATGGGTCTTTAGAAACAAGCAAAATGAAGATGGCATTGTTGTGAAAAATAAGGCTAGATTGGTTGCACAAGGCTATACTCAAGTTGAAGGATTGGATTTTGGTGAAACTTTTGCTCCCGTGGCTAGATTAGAAGCAATTAGAATCTTATTGGTTTATGCTTGCTCTCAAAATATAAAGCTCTATCAAATGGATGTGAAGAGTGCTTTCTTGAATGGCAAAATTAGTGAACTAAGGGATTTTCTTATTTCTAAGGGCTTTAAAATTGTTAAAGTTGACACTACCTTGTTCACTAAATGTATTGGCAAAGATGTTTTTGTGTGTCAAATTTATGTTGATATCATCTTTGGGTCTACTAACCAAGATTTTTGTGAGGAATTTGGTGATATGATGTCTAACGAATTTGAAATGTCCATGATTGGTGAATTAACCTTCTTTCTTGGACTTCAAATAAAACAACTCAATGAAGGCACATTTGTTTGCCAATCAAAATATGTGAAGGATTTATTGAAGAAATTTGGCATGGATGATTCAAAGCCAATCAAGACTCCTATTGCTACAAATGGACATCTTGACCTTGATGAGGGAGGTAAACCGGTAGACTTAAAGCTTTATAGATTCATAATTGGTAGCTTGCTTTATCTTACCGCATCTAGGCCCGATATCATGTTTAGTGTGTGCATGTGCGCAAGGTTTCAAGTTGCACCTAAAGAATGTCATTTGACCGCCATGAAGAGGATTTTTAGATATTTGAAGTATACTCCTAATATCGGTCTCTGGTATCCCAAGGGTGCTTATTTTGAATTGGTTGGTTATTCGGATTCGGATTATGCCGGTTGCAAGGTTGATAGGAAGAGCACTTCCGGTGGTTGTCAATTTCTTGGAAGGTCACTTGTTTCATGGTCTTCAAAGAAACAAAATTCAGTGGCCCTTTCTACTGCCGAAACGGAATATATATCGACGGGAAGTTGTTGTGCCCAATTATTGTGGATGAAGCAAACTCTTCTTGATTTCGGTGTGAAATTCACGGAAGTGCCTCTTTTATGTGACAATGAAAGTGTCGTGAAAATTGCAAATAATCTGGTTCAACATTCAAGAAATAAACATATTGATATTCAACATCATTTTCTTAGAGATCATGTGAGCAAGGGTGATATCAAAATTGATGGTATTAGCACAAATGATCAATTGGTGGATATTTTCACCAAGCCATTGGATGAGCAAAGGTTTTGCAAGCTAAGAAATGAGCTTAATGTCATTGACTTCTCAAATGTGGCTTGAAACCAAGTGCATGTGCTTGTTGTGCATCTTGCAATTTTTAACATGCCTATCTAGTATTTTAGGTGTATTTTTGAGCTATTTTTTATTCTCATTCATGATCATGCATTCTTGTTGAGATATTGGTTTGAGACACTTCTATCATGGTATGAGATGATTTCTTGTTCCTGGTGGATGTGTTCAAGTTTATCATGAGCTATGATCCCAAGTTGAATCTCAAAATTGGTCTCGAAGTGGCAGTTCTCGGGTTAAATTTGATAGTCACAGGCAGGCTGTCCGTGGATAAGTGGCGGACTGTCCGCAGTTTAGTGGTGAAAGACAGCAACTGCCTGGACAAAATCTATGTAAATTTGACATCGCCAGAAATTTGACTGGCGAACCGTCCGCATGGGTCAGTCGGACCGTCCGTGGTTGTGAAGGAAAACTTGACAGAAGCTAAGGAGACTCTGGACGCTGCCGAAATTTTACCGGTGGACCGTCCGCCCATCAGAGGCGGACCATCCGCGCCTGCCTGGCACGTGGGTCCCGAGCCGACCAAGCCTTATCTATTCACCCCCTCCTCATTTCCTTTCCACCTAACCACAAACTCCTCCACCTCTCTCTTTCTTCTTCCAAACCGTGGAAAGCTCCTCCACTTGGGGGAGGACCTTGTCTTCTTCCCCGGACCATCTGAGCACGTCCCAGGACACTCTGCGTGATCCTCCATCATGTCCTCCCACTATTTGTTTCAAATCTTCTCTTGGTTTGGCTGGATTTCAAGTTTGAATGAGGCTAGGGTTTGATGTGGTGATCTGAAATTCACCCATGGATTCATGAAATTGGTTGGTGGGATTTGTTGCTAGTGTTGAGGAGATGTTATATGCAAAGTTTGGTCGGTCGAATCGCTCTAGAACTCGAGTTACATGGGATTGAATTTTGGAACCCGCGGTTCCTGTTCATGGCCGCACAGTGAACGGCGGATGGTCCGCACCTTCCAAGCGGACGGTCCGCCGGTCACTGTCGACTGCACCAGGGGTTGTGGCACCTGGAGGCTTAATTGTCCAATTCATTCAATCAAATTCTTATCCTTGTGACATATTTTGGCAGTTTTCCTCGTGAAGCCGCTCGCAAATGTGTGAAGAAAATTACAAGCAAAGTTAGAAGGGGGAGTTCTTCCTAAAGGGCAAGAAATGATGATGATGCTGGAGATGCTGGTGATGTTGCAAGCAGAATCTTCAGTGGCTGGTGATGTTGGTGATGATGGTGATGATGTGGAGATGTCTGAAAATGAAGATTATGATGAGCAGATGGAAGTTGGTCATATTTATGCACCCACAAGAAACTATACCTCTAGTGAATTTGCACATGAGAGAAGCTCATATCAATATGCCCTTGATCAAAGCACCAACAATGTGTTCTTTCATACTCACGTACAAGAAGATGCTTTCTTTGGTCATTTGCTGTTCAAAGAATTTCATAAGCATCAAACCATAGACTTTGGATACTTGCTAGAGCAGCCGGTTATGTGTGACTTGGTTCCTAAATTCGAGTCTATGGGGCTGCGCCCATTTCTTGAGCATAGATGTGATTGGAAAGCTACTATTGTTAGATGTAACACCCTAATTTTCAAATTAGAGACCTAAATTTTTTTTGCTAGAATTCTTTTAGGATCCATAAGGTTTTTATTCCATCATTTTGATTTTAGAGCATTTACCGTAAATTAATAGCAATTTACTTCACTATAAAAAGAAATATAAGGAACTATAGGTTTTGTGCATTTCATGCCACATTGCATTGTTTTATTATTTGTCTTCCATTTGAATTTAAATTTTAAATTCAAATTCAAATGTATTTGAATGCAATCTTTTCTTCCTCTTTTTCTAATTTGGCCTGGCCCACTCTCCCTTTTTCTTTTTCCTCTCTTTTCCTCCTTGCGGCCCGGCCCAACCAGGCCTTTCTTCCCCTTCTCTTTCCCCGGTGAGGCCCAGCCCAGCTCCCTTTCCTCTCGCCACCGTGCGGCCTGCTTCCCTTTCTTCTCCGCACAGCCTAGCTCCTTCCTTCCCCGGCCCAGCTCCCCGTGTGGCCTGCCTTCCTCTCCTTTCCCCTCTTCTCTCACTAACAGGTGGGACCCACCTGTCAGGGTCGTCCCTGACCTCCGGCGCGAGTCCGGCTCGGACTCGCACCCGAGTCTGGCACGAACACCCGCCGCACGGAGCCCCGGGTCTGCGCGCCAAGGCCACAGCTGCCCTATTTAAAGCGCCGCCCTCGTGCCCTACCTATCCCCCAAGTCGCAGCCGCCGCGTTCGCCCAAAACCCTAGCTGCCTGAAGCTTTCACCGCCGCTGCCGCCTCCGCACTTCGGCCGCCGTCGTTCTCGCCGCTCCACCGCTTCTCTGCCTCCGCAAGACGCCATAGAAGCTCTGCCGTAGGGTAAGGATCATCGCCCGCCAGCTATTCCACACTTTCCCCACTTTCCCGTGCGCCCAATGGCTCGCCGTCGCCCTGAGCCGCACCTCGCCGCCGGCCGCCGTCTCCGGCCACTGTCGCCTCTTCCTGAGCCTCTAGATGCGTTCTTCACCTCGCTCTCTTGCTCCCAGGCCAAACCCGAGCCTAAACCGTGCCCGGAAACGCATTTACGTCCGGCGAGCCGCCGCCGCCCACAGCCGTTTCCCCTCGCCGCCGGCGCTCAGCGCCACCGCTCCCGCGCCGTCAGCAGCTTCCGACCGTCGGATCCCGATCCAACGGGTTAGATTAGATCTAACCCGAGTCAAGAGAACCAGATACCGGTCAAACTGAGGCAGTTTTCTGCTTTAGCCCTGAGTTTCATAGAAATCAACCCGCAGTCCATGGTAGTTCAAAAGTATTCACGAATAGATCATTTTCTTCTATTTAGGCCCCTATTGTGACACCCTAGGTGTCAAAAGTTTAAAACACTAGTAAGGAATGTGTAATGTGTGTATTGAATTGAGTGAAACTGAGTGAATGTGTGTGAATATAAGGACTTATGTGTAATTTTTCAAAAGTAGGAGTCCTTTTACGCAAAATATTTGAATTACACATGTAACTTCCAATTTTGACTAGGGTTCAAAGTGTAAAAGTGTTAGTCATCATTACATTACCTAAACTTGCAATTCAGTCCAAAAGTATATGGAATTTACTTAACTAAGGACAAAAACTTTGAAAAGTTTGAATTGAGTCTAAAGTTTTAAAATAAAATTCCATCCCTTGAGCTTTTGAAATTGAACCCTAAATAGAAGTTGTAGGGTTTGAAAAGTTCTACAACTTTTAATTTGACCATTTTCTCATTTGAAGTATAAAACAGTGAGAAAACCTAGCTTTACAGTCAGGTCCCTAGAGTTTTTGAAATCTCACAACAGTCCCTGGCGCCCCCTCCCCCCCCCCCCCTCTTCTTCCTCTGCCCCCCTCCTCTACCTCGCGACAGCACTGCCGCCGGCTGCCGTTGCCGCGCCGCCCGAGGCCAACTACTCCTCCAGCGCCGCTCCACGCGTCGCCCCCGAGATCGCCCACCGCCTCACCTCCCTCCTGCTGGCCCTCCCCGAGCACGCCACGACGCTCTGCCGTCCGCCCGAGCTGCTCCCTCTTTGTCGCCGCAGACCGCCGCCGCTCACCGTCGCTGCAGTCCTGCCGGTGCCACCTCCTGCTCTGGTAGCTCCTATGCGTCACCTCCAGGCCAGCCGCCGCTCTAGCTCCTCCCCTCTGGCCTTCTTCTGCTCGTGCCACGCTGCCCGGTCTCTGCCCGAGCTCCGCCCCGCCGCCACGCCGCGCCGTCGACCACCAGCAGCCGCTACCGCTCGTCGTGCCTCTTCTTAGTCCCACAGCATAACCAGGAGCTCCCCTTTGACTACTTATATTTACTCGCACGGCCTTGTTTGCTTTTCTCGACTTCTTCTCCATCGGACCACGGCCGTGCTCACCTTCTACCGCCGACCACCACACCGTCGTCAGCTCGCTCCGCCCCTTCTCAAGCCACCCCGTCACCTCCAGTAGCTTCGCCGTGATCCCGTGAAGCTCATCAGCCCCTCCATCGCCGTCCTTAAGCACCACATCTACCTCGCCAACGAGCTCCTCCCCTCGCCGTCGTCTCGGGTCGCCGTGGGGACCTGCTCTTCCGGCCATCTTAGCTCCCGACAAGTAACTTGGGAGGACCGCCTTGACCCCCTGAAGCTTTTCCCCTACCTCCGATCCACCGCCGGTGAGCCGCCACGCCGGAACACCGCCGCCGTGATCAAGCTCCACCGCCGCCGCTTCGGGTCGCCGCCGTTCCACCCCCTCCGGTCAACCCCGACCATCACATCACCCCTAGCAAGGTTCCCCCTCGTTCCCTGAACCTTCCTGGCCGGTTCCCCCTCGCCGCCGGCAACCATCGTGCCGGAATTTGGCCGGCGCACCTCGGCTTCTCTTCCCCGACGAGCCAAGGACCCAATTGCTTTGATTCAATTCTTTTTGAGGGCTTGGCTGCAAGATTCCAGTCCCTCCCCTCAATTCAAAATCAATGATCTTTAGAAATTTGTAGAAATTTGTGGGAAATTTAGAAAAATATCAAACCAATTTTGTTTGAATCCTTGAAGTAAATCCTACAACTTTGGTTATTAGAGTCTGGTTTGAAATCAAATGCTTTTTGAACTATTTTAAAGTTTAACAAAAAGGATATCTTATATGTAACTTTTGCATGCTAGCTCTATTACTTGTGATTTTTGGTGCGTAGTCTATTTAGGGTATGAGTGAGCTTGTGTGCAATATTCACTTACAGTACTGAACCCTAGCTTAAACTAATTTAAACTTATGCAAATCAAGCTTGAAATAATTTAAATTTGTTTAAGCATGTTACTAAGGTTTTCATGCTTAGATCTTTTTACTATGTGAAGTTCTGTAATTGAATAGTTCATGGTAAATTTTTCAAGAAATTATGGCACTGTTTTGTCTAAAATTTCAATTTAAACTTGAAATTAAACTTAATTCAAATACTTTAGTTTCTGTATTTAGAAAATTATGAAAAATTCATAGTAAGCTTATCTGTTAGAAGTAAGCTTAATTCAAGGCTATAACCTTTATGGATTTCAAAATAAAAATCAAACTTGTTATCATAAGTTTAATTTTACAAGAAATAGATTAGAAACCTTAGAATTCAAATCCTTGCCTTGTGATGCTTTGACTATTGAATTATTGGATTACAACTTTATCATGAAATAAAATAAAAACATATGCATTTCTGTAACTGTAATGTTTGCATATCATATAGACTCGACAACTCTCGCTGACGGAGACTACCAGCTGATCCCGGAGCCAGAAGGGGATAATTCTGAAGACACCGGGAATATCATCGGAGATATAACTGAAACCCCGAACCCCGGTTCGGAAAATTTTAGTCTTGACATCTCTAACCCCGGCCCCACCAACGAAGGCAAGCCCCGGACATAAACCGCTATTTTTATTACACTTCAATTTATATATTCATGTATATCTACTTGTGCATTTAAGTTTCTAGGAGTTGTATTGAAACTTTAGTTGCGTATTCTTAGAAACCTATGTATTGAATACTAGAACCTGAGTCTGACTAGTTGCCATGCTAATAGGACCGGTAGAAGTCGAGTGATTGCCTGTCACTCGCGAGCTTTATAGGAGTTGCAATGTTTATATTCCTGCAACCACTATTAGGATGACGGACGGGGTTGTGATTATGATTCATGACCTTGGTAAAAACCCCATCTGTGTTGATAAAAGTTGTTAAGGTCGCAGTGTGTGGTAGCGGTGGTTAAGCGTTTGAAAGTACTAGCCACATGCCGCGAAATATGGTAAGCGGGAAGCCTAGTAACCGATCGACCCGAGGAGTGGACATACCCCCCACCACTCGTAATTTGGATTTTTGCAGACGCACCGACGTGCGGGAATATGTTCCGCAGCGGATGAGAGTACGTCCTACAGTCACGCACACTGTAGGAGTACGTTTCGCACAGCTTGACAGGAGTATGGTCATGTAGTCGCTCTACAAACATATGTCCTGCACATTGGATGTGCGTATGGTCCTACAGTCGCTTGTGGTGGCCCTGATCCACGAGTCGGAATGAAAGGCAAACGGTTGCTTTGGAACAATCATTGGATGTTTCAAGCGTGTGAGCTAGGTTTACCCTTGCAAGGTTTTGAAATTCGATTCAGAATCGTCCATTTCTCGCGGAGGTTTAGACCGCTTGATCCCTTTGCCACATAGAGTAACAAGAGCAACCTTATGGTTATCAAAGATGATGTTTGTTTAAAAGATTATACCATGCTTGAATAGTTATAGTTGCTTACCTATAATGATAATCAACTAGAACCTGAAAGCTAAAATTTGAAATTAAGGATCTACTCTTTGTTGCTTTTCAGCTGAAAACTATACCCAGAACCAGTAAAAGCCTTCATAGTCTAATTACATGGCTAAATATACCATGAAACGGGTAAGTCTTGTTGAGTATTAGCATACTCAACCTTGCATTTTGACTTTTGTTCCAGGTAATCCCCTTGAGGACTCTACTCTGCCCATGCCATGGCCCTATGCTCTTCCCGATGGTTGGTCCGTGGAGTGGGATCCATCTCCGGCCAACACAGGTCCCTCTGAGTGATGTTGAGCATGGCCTTAGCTCAAACATCTGTTGTGCGACGTCTATAGTGTCGCGTTTGTTTTCTGCTGCAGATACTATAACTTTGGAAAATCTTGTATAAATTCGAACTAGTTAAGTCTTTATACTATGGTTGAATACCACTGTAATATTATGCCTGTAATATAAAAATAGTTGGTGTTTGTATCTCTGGACTCGCCTTTGTGTGAGGTACCTGAGTTAGGTGGTTTTATCGGGACTTTACCCGACAAACCACGAGGTTACACCATTTGAAGTGCGGTTGAGTTCTTGCTGTCTTTTGAGAAAAGATCAACGCACTTGAGTCGGTGTAATTCAGGTTGGTTCTACCACACCTATCTTTTCCAAAAATAGAACCCGCCGTCCTTAGCCCTTCTATTTTATAATCTAAACCCTATATCTATGGTTTAATTATGTTCTACCCCTCGGTTTCTTTGTCCAGAGCCCTTTTAGTTTCAAAACTTTTAAAAATAAGTCCCTAGAATCATGGTTTAGCCATAACTTCCCCGTTTTAACTCCGTTTTCATCGATTCTTGCGCTCACGTGATCCTTGTGACATATAAGGTAGCTTTATAATGTTATTTTTGCTCTATTTATATTGTTTGGTATACTGTTTCTTATTTATTATATTTGTTTGCTTGTATGTACTTGTGTGTTACGATAGACGGTGCGCAGTTCGAGGGTCCACAAGAGCCAAGCTTTGAAGATGTTCCCGAGCAGCAGTAGTTCTTTGATGAAGACAAGTTGTCCTTGATCATACTTCAGTGCTAATAACTTTATAAATACACATATTTACTTTATATGCATGCATGTGTCTAGAATATGATGGATCCCAAACTAAGAATGTGCCTAGTTTCTTTTGAACTTCCTTCATTAAACCTGGGTTGTTATACTTATGTTGTAGCTACGCTAGTTGCTCTTACTTAGACTTTGGTTGGATAATCTGAAAATCATGCTATACTGGTTTACTCATATTCTGAAATACTTTATTGGTGATAATTAAGATCATTGCGTTAATTGGAACATGGAGAACCACCTAGAAAAATAGTGCAACCACAATACTATATGGCTCTGGTCTGACTAATTAATTAGAAACTTTAGCTTGTAATGGTCTTACCGAAAGGGCAAGAGGGTAGTGCGTTGATGGGGTATAGCTCGGTCCTCTTGAGGCGTAGATATGATCCTGGGTAAGGCGTCTTTCTCATTAGGGAGGGTTATGACCACTACGGCCTGAAACCTTAACGGACCGTTGCAAGTTAGAGAATCTTTGTAAAGGCCTCGTAGTGAATCCCTGTCACTCACCTCGGAAGTGTTTAAGGGCCTTGCAAACCCGGGCATTAAGGGAAACATGAATTGTGGGTAAGTGTACAACCTCAGTAGAGTGAAAACTAATATATCAGCCGTGCTCACGATTAAGAGCGGCTTGGACCCTCACATGATAAATAATTGAACTTAAAGATGATTTAAATTGATGTTCTTTATTTATTATTGTTATCTTATCTCTTTTATTTATTTAAGAGTTGATATATACTTATACTTAGTTAATGCTTGCTAAATAAAACTTGATCAACTAAAAGTGCTTATCGCAGTCAAACCATGTCAGTTTATCCTTGATTTGGCCTTGCATGTCATATAATTTACTCCACTTGTTGAGTACCAACCATAAGTGTACTCACGCTTGCTTTATTAAAATCAATGCTGCTCAGAACAAGATAATTGTCCGGAGTTCCCTGAAGATCTTGAAGAGTTCTAGGCGTATATCTCCAGTCATCTGCCTGTGAAGTTGAAATCCACTGCTAGTTATAAACATTTATTTATTCGCTTAAGATTAAGATTGTCGGTCATGTAATAAAGTACTATGATACTCTATTTCGTTATTGCATTAATTCGGGTATACACTTGTGACATCTATCATATGTGTGAAACTTGATCCTAGCGCACATATGAGATGCATTCGGTTCCCTTTTCTAAACCGGGTGTGACATTAGACAATTTTATATCACACTTGAGATTAACTTTGAGGACCAAACATTAGAGTGGATGACTGGACATCGCAAATATAATGCCACTTTTGCTGAATTTGCTGCTGCTAATCAATTAGACTATAAATTTCTCACTGATGAGCATAGCCATAATATTGTGCTTGAGGAATATTTAAGCGATGATGATAAATTTCAGTTTTATGAGCATCCTAGAACTGGTATAAGATGTGTCATTGGTCAAACAACCAGACTTAAGCATCATCCTGCTGTTACAAACAAGATTGTGAGGGTAACATTTATGCCAAAGGGTGGAGACAAGAACATGGTTAGATTCAAATATTGGAACTTTATTAATCATGTCATGTTTGGCCGCAAGATTGATGTGGTGGCTCTTATGATGGATCAAATGGCTGAAAAGAAAGTGATCTTGAAGCAAAATATTCCCTTTGGACCTTATGTTATGACTTTGATCAAAGTGAAAACAAGGTTTAGAGGTGCATGTCCAATTAAAATGAAGTGTTTTCATCCATTCAACAATGAGTATGGCTTTCTTGGTAGAGAATTGACTCCTTTTCTTGAGGTAGATGGAGATGGTGATGGTGAGGGCGCTAGTGATGGTGGGGATGCGTATGTTGATGCTGATGCTCAGGCTATGCCTCCTCCTCCTCCTCCACCTATGCAGCCACAGTGGGCACCTCCAGCTGGTTTCTTTGATCCATACTTTCAGAACACGCAGCACGGTCTTGGTGAGCAAATGCAGCGGAGGTTCCATACTATGCAGGAGAGCTTCTAGGGGCAGTTGAGTGCTGGTTTTCAGTCCTTTGGGCAGCAGATGCGGCAGACTTTTTAGGGGCAGCTGGATGCTAGGTTTCAAGCTTTTGGGCAGCAGATTCGCACTGATTTTTATGAGCTTGTGATGACTAGACTTTAGAATGTTGGACAAGGTCTTCACATAGACATTGCGGCATTAAATGATAGATTCAGTGACTTGACGCCCTCAGAGCAGCACCAGTAGCTTGTTGATAGGTAGCAGAGGCTTGAGAATGATTTCACTACTTTCTCCACTACCTTCTCGGGCTTCAGTGATCACTTCTACTCCATTATCCAGCTCCCGAGCCTCCTCCTCAGTTTTATCCGCATCATCCATATTATCCTCCTCCATCACCGCCGTCTCAGGATGATTAAATCTTCCATTTTGGTAATTGATGCCAAAGGGGGAGAAAAATATTGTTGGGAGTGATGGATGGATTTAGCTATCTAGGGGGAGCTCATGATGTTATTTGTTGCATTGTTGCATTTGGACCTTTGCGTTGCATGTGTGTTGAACTTTGCATTTTGTGCTTGCATGAACATGGTTTGTAATAATTTCTATGCACTCTCGCTTGTATGTGGTATTAGAACTTGGTATTGTATTATGTGATGAACTATGATTGGTTTCCTTAATATCTTTATCTTGTGGATGTTCTAGTACTAACTTGTGGAAATTTGTGGCAAGGTTATCATGGATGGTTTATATTGGAATATTATTGGAAATACTCTTGTTGCCTCAGTTTCCATTTTTGTTGGGGAGGCTCCGCAAAAATTTCCATATCCAAGCATATGTGCACAAAATAATCTCAATTCTCTATGCACATATCTAGGGGGAGTTTTTCTCTACTCATTGAATTTTGTTGGCCTTTATCCTTCATTTTATTTGCTCAATTGGTATATGGGTAAGTGACTTCAAAATTCACTCTCAAGTCTACCTTATGCCTTGTGTATGAAGTTGACTTGAAAACTTTTTATCACTCCTTGAATTGTTGTCATCAATTACCAAAAAGAGGGAGATTGAAAGCATCTAGGTCCCTAATTTGGATTTTGGTAATTAATGACAACGGTTATGGACTAACAATTTCATTTGAGAATTGAGTATAGGTTAGTCCCGGAGATGATTTGAGCCTCTATATGTGCTATAGAGATATTCTTTGTGAATGCATGATGGATGGCTCAAGGTAAAGGTATAAGATAGGGCTTTTCCATTTACCGGTCAAGAGGTGATTAGCGGATGATATTTGACAGGATTAATAGGCTAGATAGCCATACTATCAAGAGGGGTCAATTTCATCTGCTTGATAGTTCTAAAGTGTCACTCTGCTCAAACAATTGCATTGCATGCATATAGGAAAATTGTGTTTGAAAAAGTGCAAAGACTGGAGAGGAAACGCTTGTTGGAAATGGCTAACTATGCTTGAGAGGCGGACGGTCTGCCATTTGTACGATGGACCGTTCCATGACATAGCCAAAATTCGAGTTGTCTGGTCGAGCTGAAGGTTTTCAACGGCGGATGGTGCGGCTCTGGGGGCAGACAGTCCATTGGCTAATGCGAGTGAATCGACAGAAACTTCAAAGTTTATGGTAGGTTTTCACGTTGAACAGCGGACAGTCCGCCTAGTACTGCCAAACAGTCCGCTTGGTCTTGCTGTGCGTTGACAGAAACTCAAATGTTTCTATCTAACTTTTGACCGTGAACGGCGGACGGTCCGGCCCTAGGGGCGGACGGCCCGCCGGCTGATGCTGCTCAATGACAGAAATTTTGTTGTGTTTTGTGTGCTCTTTAATGATGTACGGCGGACGGTCCGGCCCTAGGCGGCGGACAGTCCGCCGGCTAAAATTTGAATCACGATAGAAACTCAACTGTTTTGTGTTGGAACTTTGTTGAACTGCAAACAGTCCGCGGATTGTGAGGTGGACGGTCCGCCTGGGCTGTAACGGTCACTTCTGACATAGTTTGACTTTGAACATAGCCGTTGGTTTGAACGGCGGACCGTCCGGTCCTTGTGAGGCCGACGGTCCGCGAATGTTGTGTTTTCACAGGATTTGACTGTAACGGCTAGCCACTGGGGAAGGAGCTATATATATCTCATGCCTGGCTATGGGTGAGGTTGCTTGGCACTTTGAAAAGCTTCCTTTGACATATTTGGGCCTTCTTCCTCCTCTCTCTCACTCACTTGGCTTTGAGGTTGCATCTTTGTGAGATTGAGAGCATCCTAGTGCATTGCATCAAGAGTTTGGGCTTTGTGGCACTAGGGAGTCTTCAAGCAAGCGTCATCAACTTATTACTCTTGGAGGTTGCTGCCTCCTAGACGGCTTGGAGCTATGGAACCGTTGAGCCCTTCAAGAAGATTGTGAAGGAGCCCCGGTTGTTCTTGTAAGAGGTCTTGTGCTCACCTTGCCGGAGCGGCGAAGAGCAACTCTAGTGGAATTGAGGTTTGGAGAGGTTCATTGATCCAAGTCGGCTCATACATCAAGTGTGACTTGATAGAGGAGCGGTTGGAGCTTTGAATCCACTTCAACATGGATTAGGAGTGACTGGCAAGTCATCGACACCACGGGAAAAATTCGGTCTCTTGTGTGCTCGGTTATTTCTCTTGCTCAAGCTATTTCTTGCAATTTACTTTGAGCCTTTACACTCCTAGAGATTGAATTGATACTTGTCACCCTAGGTTGCAAACCTTCATCTAGCATAGAGTTAAATAGAAAAAGGATTTCTCTTGTGTTACTAATCAAAATTTATTAGGCTTGTGATTTTAGTTCAAACCACCTATTCACCCCCCTCTAGTCGGTATCCTAGAACCTACAGTAGGGGAAGGGGAAGGGGAAGGGGAAGGGGAAGGAGCAGGGGTAGGGAAGTGGAAGGGCAAGTGCATATGCAAGTGAAATAAGTGAAACAAGAACATAAGGTACTGAAGGAAGGAGAGGGAGAGGAAGAGCAGGAAGAAGAGGAGAGAGATTAGCTGTATTGTTAGGAATAGATGCATGAATGTGATATACTGCTTTTGGACATGTAGTATCTTAATATTAGGTGTTGCTTTTGCTGGATATGTAAGTTTGGATGTGATCTGGTGGTTTATCTCTCTCCTAGTTGTTGCTTTTGTTGGACATATATGATGGGATATTATTTATCTTGATATGCATGTGACTTTGGACTTACTTTTGTGTCATGGTGCTGTTAAAATTTTGACAAAATTTGTCAAAATCCTTGCTAATATTCTAAATGTGTGCCATTGGTTGGAAAATTTCTTTTTAGAATGTTGTCCAAATATTTAGTGTAAAATAGGGGTAATTCATGTAAAGCAGGGGTAAAATCACAAGATTCTTATAAAAGTAGGGGTATATTCGCATTTTCCACGCCAACTTGACACTGTTACATGTTGTTAACATAAAAGGGATAAGAAGAGTCTTCATTGTAAAAGAGTAGGGTAAAATAAAAAATGGAGCAAAAGTGAGGGTAAAATCACAAGTGGATTTCAAAGTAGGGGCAAGAACGTGATAACCCCTTACCTTATTCCCTTACCTTATCGTTAACACATCTGAAGAGAGCTTTACAGGGAGCCAACACTATACTTATAGTCAAGTAGTAGATGCGTGAACCTCAAAGAAGCAATTAAAATTGGACCAAAGCACCCAAGAACAGGGCAGGAGGCAGAGGCGTCGCAAGAGAGAAGGCGGAGGTAGCAGGGCAAGCAAGGAGGCGGAGGTGGCATAAGCACATCGCGAGCGAGTGAGGAGACGAGAGGGAGTGTTGCCCGGCCTGATGGGTCGTGGATTTCTTCTCGGCGGAAAATGAAGGGAATCAGGCCGCGAAAACCCATCACGCAGGCTTCCAGATGCTAGGAAAGTCTGCACAGGAAGCTTTGCCTGTGGGCTTCCCGCCCCAGGGAAAAGGCCGAGAACCCGTCGAGGTTTAGAGTTTCCAAACGAAGCCTAGGTGGGAATTCAATTATCCTTATACATCTTATGGTTTTACACCTATAAAATTTACATATTTTTTTGCCCTCTAGCCTACATGCACCGCAAATTTGTGGTTCTTGGAGGTATGCAATGCAACAATGGTGAAATCAAGATCGAGGATGTCGTGCATGTGGCTATTTTTTTTCAGTGTCACACGATGTGCCTACTGCCTAATGATAGTGAAGGCATCTAGGGTGATTTTGTGTCAATCTTAATAACTATGTGTCTAGTCTACTATAGATGTTCATATTGGTGTGAATGTGTACGTGCATGAGATGTTTGTATAACCGTATGCAGTTAAAAAGACTTGCTTTAGGGACTTTGCAATTTTCTGTAAAAAATTCAATTGTTTAAGAATTTGGAAGATGAAAAAATATACTAATAAAACTCCTACTGTAGGTGATCGCAAAAAAATACCATGGAAAGTATTATATTCCTTCCATTTTGAAGTATAAGATGTATTAATTCTTGCTTTAAGTCAAACTTTTCTGTCTCTAGAAAACTGCATCAACATCTACAGCATCAAAATAGTTTTATTAACTTCACCAGGAAATAGGTTTTAATAGTGCATTTGTTGATTAGATGTTAAAGGTATTTTTCTATAAACTTGGTTAAGTTAGAGAAGTTTGACTTACGAATAAACTAAAACATATTATATTGTAGAACCAAATAACTCATAAGAAATAATCATGTGATGACAACATCTGTAAGGACTACATATAATTACAACATTCTTTTAATGTTTCTAACAGCCACATTTTGCAAAGGTAGATTTTCATCTTCTCTCACAAGAATTTTGGATTCACTATGAGTTCTTCAGTTCGAGATATTATTACCAGTAATTTATTAATACCATCTATAATCCTTTTTTACAGGAATTCAACGATTCTTTTGAGGCTTTGAACAGTTTGTTGAGGACAAACAATCTGTATCTGTAACCAGAAAAAAAAGAACAATCTATAGTACAAGAGGCCCGAATTCTGTTTACAGGCTCACCTGGGCCCTGGCCCATCTGGTGATTCTGTTTACGTGAGCTTTTTTAATAAAGGGGATAAAAAATAAAATTTGAAAAAGAGGAGTCGGATGGGAAAAATTTGAAAAATGGGTACCTCCCGCCCGTTGATCGGGCGGGAGGCGTGGGGCCGGGGACCTCCCGCCCACCCAGCGGGCGGGAGGTCCCAAAAAATTTCGAGGCCCCTCCCGAGGGACTCTTCGCGAATAAGAAAAGTTTTTTATTTGCGAAGAGGTCCCTGAGGTAGGCCTCCCGCCCGGCCAGTGGGCGGGAGGTGCCCCTGCTTATGATTTTTGTTATATTTTCTTGGAATTTATGTTTCACAAACTATTTGAAATTCATACTTTTTTCAAATATAAGATTTATTCGCCATACTCTTATGTATGCATATAAAATTTTAATTCAATTTTACGAAGAAAATTACAGTATCTAAAACTCGTACGAAGATGGTTAAACGATAACGTTTTGCAACGTAGAATCCAAATATTAGGATAGTACGATACAAATACACATTCAGGTCTGATAAAAATTCAACACGGCAAATATTACACATGAGCAAACGACATTCAAATAGAATTACAACTAAATGATGCCTGATGACGTAGTAGCACTCGATCGGCGACGTCTCCCACTCCTTGATGCAACCAGAGGTCTTCCATCTGTAGCATCACCTGTAGGGCCAGCTTCAGCAGAACTGGGGCCAGCATCATTGTTTGGACAACGTTTATACGTGTGTCCAATCTGATTACATGCACTGCAACGCTGTATCCTCGGACGGAGCTCTGACTCATCCATATCATTACGAATACGCCGTGTCTGATGGCGCCCTCTCTTAACCCGTGCTGATCTTGGGTCTGGAATATATATAATAGGATTCGCTATCTCAGTGAACGATCCAACCAAACGGAACCCATAGATCTCATATTGCCAGGTGCTGGCAATTGTCTCCTTTCTGAAGTAATGGGAAACATATATATCGACAGAATGTCGAATATCCGCACAAGCAGCCATTACATGAGAACACGGTACGTGCAGCAACTTTGGCCTTATGCATGAGCAACAACAAGTTCCATCAAACTTGAGAATGCACTCCTTTACAGGAGTTTGACGTCTCATGCCACGTCGCGCTCTGTCTTTAGGAGATACCTCAAACTTGAGCTCCTGTGTACCACATTGCCGTACGTGGTGTAGCCGGGCGCTAGCTGCCTTCCTAGTCATATATTTTGTCATCATTTTTCCAAAATATCTGTCAGGATCTTGCATGAATGCTTGATTTTTAGTGAACCGATCTCTAAAGTAATCGGTACACCCGCGGATGATGAATTCCACAATTGCAACCAGTGGAAGCCAACGAACACCAAGCAGCACCCAACTGTAAATCTCGGCGAAGTTGGTAGTCATTATGCCGTACCTTGCACCATCGGTATCGTAAAGTAATGCCCACTTCTCTTTCGGTTCATTCTCAATCCATTCAGAAAAGGTTTTCACCGCTGACCCAGACCTTCTGCGAGTACGTGCAGTATCTGTTGGCAAAGGACACAAAGCCTCTGCTTCATCCTGTGCAGTTCTGTTTTTTGATGCATCCTCGCTTCTTTTCTTCCCGGACAGTTCATCAAGTTTCTGCTACTGCTTGTTAAATTTTTGCTGATTTGTTTCCTTGCATAACCTCATGAACATATCCATAAGGTGCTTGTTCTTGAATTGCCTGAAAAAGTTTACACCGATATATCTCATGCACCACCTACTGCGAACATCACGCCACTTGGGCGGCTCTCCGGTCTCCACACACCCCTCCTGCAAATCTAGTATTGCCCTCAATATGCCGGGGTGACGATCATGAATCAGGCAGATATCTTCCCTATCCCGAACGACTGTAAGCTTAACCCATTACAGGAACCAGTACCAACTATATGTGTTCTCACTCTCAACAAAAGCAAAAGGAACCAATTGATTGTTTCCATCCACTCCAATAGCTGTCAGCATTTGCAATCTATACTTTCCTGTGAGAAAGGTCCCATCGATGCACAGTAGAGGCCGGCAGTGTTGGAATGCGTTAATGCATGGACCCAAGCTGAAAAGGACCCGCTGCAATATGTAGGGTGGATCTTCTCCTCTGTCTAGACTTTTCAGGTCATAATAGCTTTCAGGATTTCTCTGACATAGGACGGCCAGCAATCGAGGAATATTATCATATGCAGCCTCAAATGTATCAAACCTCATCTCCAACACCTTCTGATTCGCACTCCACGCCTTGCTGTACGAGATGGTATACTTGTACTTTTCCTGAATATACCTGACAATAGACTTTGGTTCATATGACATGTTCTCTACTATCATCCCGTACATCTCATTTGCGATGTATTGCGATGGGTCTTCTGCACCCCCGGCAAATGACATGTGTGCTGAGTGACAATTGAGCATTCCCAATAATCTTTCCATTTACCCTTATAAGCATGCACCCGCCACGGACACCCCTCCTTCACATATACCACATCGTACTTACGAGATTTGCACTCGACTGTTTTAAACTCTCGCATAAGAGAGCGACCAGCACTTAATAGCTTCCTTGACCTCTTCAATTGAGTGGTACCTCGCACCCTGAACAATTTCATTCTCCCTGCAATCCGAAGGCACGCTAGATCCGTCATCTACGACAAGATGACTGAAGTCGCTGCTTACCCATTCTTCAGGCACATCATCGTCATCATCAGACGAATCGGCATTCATTGCTTCATCCAATTCACGTTCTTCGTCTTGCAGCTGTTCAATAATAAAGGGTATGTTCTCGCCCTCATCAGCCACGCATTGAGGTGCTGCAGTGCCACCTGCCTCAATGTTTGCCTCCTCAAATTTTTCATCAATATTTTCATCTCCCGGAGCAGCTTCAATGTTTATCAAAGGATTCTGGTGCACACTGACAAGAAGTACCAATGGCCATTACCAATGACTTGCATTTTGCAGATAAGTTAACCAGTCCTCGTTGCTTGCAAGTGGTATCAGCTCCCAGATCAAAGCGTGAGTGGTACGATTTATGACGCACTGAACACTCACAGTGTGTGTCTCCTGATTAATGCTTAATCCCCTCATTAACCAGTTGCATAGGGCTTCAAATGTTAATTCCTCTGACCGCACAGTTGAATTCACTTAAATCTACCCCATTCGGCCCATAAATCACATTTTCTTCTCCGTAATATATACTGCAAATACCCTTCTCGGAAGACATATCTGTCAATTATTAATAAACTAGGTATACTACATATTAATACACAACGACCCTAAGTTTCAGCGATTCCCAGATTCTATTTTTCAGAATCTAAACTGTTCAGAATATAAATTATACTAAAAATAATTGAAAATACTAAAAACTATTCAAAACATAACTACTCTAAGAAATATTTCCTAGATTATACTTATTTTCAAGTAATTATACGGCTAGAATAAGAATATACCTCCAAATCGACGTGTGAACAGGGCTTCGCCGCTTTCTCTTCTCTCTTCCTCTCCTCCCTTTCTTTTTTTTTTGATTTTTGTTGAATAAAATGACATTTTTGGGCAGGTGGGGGCTTATATAGCCGGGGGATTTCCCGCCCGCCTAACGGGCGGAATGCCCCTCGACACCACCTCCCGCCCGTTGGATGTGCGGGATGCCCCCGCAGGGACCTTTTCGCGAATAAGATAACTTTCTTATTTGCCAAGAGGCCCTCGGGGGACCTCCCGCCCGCTGGATGGGCGGGAGGTCCCCGGCCCCATGTTTCCCGCACGATCAACGGGCGGGAGGTACCTATTTTTTGAATTATTGCCAACCGACTCCTCTTTTCCGAATTTAATGTTTTTTATCTTTTTTTTAAAAAAGTCTGAATAACCTTGTCGTCTTCATTTTGGGCGCGGCCACTCTATGGTTTCGCTACTTTGAGCGGGAAAACCCTAGCCGGCAGTGGCATTTTCCGCAACCGACCGTGCGCCGGCGGGGCGAGGACTGCTCCGGCTTGGCTATTCCAGCCGATCAGCCGTCGCGGCGGCCAGACCGTACCGCGGCGCAGAGCATCGGGCGATCTAGCTCCAGAAGACGCGGTTCCGGGCTCCGGTAATCGCTGCGGCGAGCGGCGGCGTGTTGGCAGCACCGGAAATCCGGCTCCGTTGCCAGCACATTGCCCGTGAGTTCTCTACTCTTGACCACTGGGAGTTGTCATTTTAAATTAAAACTCGTATATGTTTTGTGGCGTAGTTTTACTGCCTTATGATTGAATCTTAGGCGGATTCTGAGTTATTAATACTCCCAGATTAGTTTTCAGAAATGAAGTGGTACTACCAGCCTGTGCCCAAAAGGAATTGTGAAAGTGTTGGGGGAATTATTCCAGAACCTCAGATAGAGTTTACCCCAGGAATTGGGGACGAAGTTGGTGCAACAAAGGGTGCCTTCAATAGGGCAAGGCAACATAACAAAGGTTTTAACAGTCAAAGGTGAAGTGTGTCGCCTGCACTCGTTCTGATTGTTCGGAGAGTGGAAACCCTTTTGGAGTCTGTTTGCGTACTTCCTTGGATTGTGCAAAATATCTCTTAAGGCAAGGCATACCTTTTTATCACCTCGATCCATCTTACACATGGGACAAGGGTCATTTTCTGGAAATGGTAGATTGGTACAAAGGCTTCGATGAGAAGGTGAGGCGTGCGTTTGATGAGATGGATCCTGATCGTTGCAGCGAATTGGCTTCTCGAGGGTTTCAGAAGGAACTTGTAAAAGCCTGTGCAGAAGAGGTCATCCAGGTGATTCTGGAAGAGATTGGAGATAGTCGTTTCTCCATACTTATTGATGATACTCATGACATTACAAGCAAAGAGCATATGAGCATAGTTTTGAGGTTAGTTGTCGCTTTTACCTTTCTATTTATAGCCTTCTATATGCTGTTCCGTTGCTAGGTGCTATCTGAACTCAGTATAATTTCTGTCCTGCAGATTTGTGAATAAGAGCGGGAAGGTCATAGAAAGATTTCTCGGTCTTGAGAGGGTCAAAGATACTACACCAACCACAATCAAGGGAAATTTGGTTGCTTTTCTTGTTCGGCATGGTTTATCCATTTCTAGAATATGAGAGCAGGGCTATCACGGACAATCAAACATGAGAGGAGAATTTAATAACATGCAGAGACAGATACGGGATGAATATCCATATGCTTCCTATGTCCATTGCTTTGCTTGCCAGCTGGAACAGATTTTTGTTTCTGTTTCAAGTTCTTCTTCGTCAGCAATTTCTTATTTCTTCTACAATGTACCAATAATTGTGAATGCCACGAGTGCACCTTGCATGACAAATGATGCTGAAAAGTGTCGCCAAGGAATTTTGCATAAGTTGGACAGTATGAAGTCTCCAAAGAGACAAGCATCAAAATGTACTAGGAGAGATTAAATGGGGTCATAGGTTCTTGGAGCAACCTCAGCCAAAAAGTGCTGAACCTTGTGAGCTGGGCATCAGTTCTATAAGCTCTTTTATGTCCCCGAGATGAAAAACTTGCATTATTAACTGTGATGCAGGTTTCCAGAACTCTCACGCTTCTATAGTTTTATAGCACCACCTATACGTATTGGCTCTTATTGTTGTTACCACTGTCTGAAGATCCATCCAGTTATCTGTCATCACAGAGTTCACAACTAAATATATGTAGAAACTCTTCTCTAATTCTAATAATGAGTTAAACTAACATTGCTTATGGCTATCTGAGAATCAGACTGCATCTTTAACTGTATCGTCATCATCATCCTGATTAGTTGCTCTGTGCCTCGATCCATTTCCTTTGAGCTGCCTTTTCTTTTATGCAGGGTCAGAAGGTATCTTTGTTTTAGTTGCTTTGCTTCAAGTAGAATATTTATCCACTATATTATGATCTCTAATTGAGCTGTTTAGCGGCACTTTGATCTTAGATGGTTCAGCTATCATCCTTGTTGTCTTCTTGTCTCAATTATTCATTGAGCACCAAACTTTTTCCATGCACATAAGCATGTTTATAATAACAACTTCTCTGTTACCATATGAATTTGATAGAGATCACATGCATTTCTCTTTTCCTTTTCGTTTAACAAGACACAGCCAATGCTATGGGAATTAGGTTAGCTACCACTTGCGATTGCCAACAGTGATATGGGTTCACCAAATTGATGACGGAATGTTTTACTTTTTTTGTGAGGATTTCTAGGACTTTTTTTTCTATACACCACAATGGCAGGGTCATCTCCTTATGTAAATAAATAGATGTGCCAGCTAGTAGCATTGCACTGCATTTATCCCAAATGAACTGTATCCTTCATTGGAATTATGCTTGCATAACTGAAACCCTTGTGATGATAATAATGTGGTTAGCACCCTATCTAATAATAGATGCTTGCATGGCTGTCCCTATGTCATTTGACATTCATGCTAGCATTGTTCTAGGTTTATAGTAGTTACATATGCATGGACCTGATTGCCACAACCTTGAACTACTTGGAAGATGTATTATTAAGTTGTCATAACTCGAAATGAGACAAGACTCAAAACAAAGAAAAATGATTGGCTCCCAGTTACGATTATATCATTGTGAGGGAGCAAGCAATGCTGTAGCTGTGACTTACCCCTCTACTCTGATTTTTCGTCTTACTTTTGTTGTTACTAGGTCTCCATCATATAGGTCTGTAATTTTTTGAAAGCATGAAATGTCTCGATAGCTGTCATATTGAAGCTGATATTAAGCACAATTTTACATATTGTTTCACTCTAGGATGCTTTTTTTTTTAAAGTTATTCATGTCCTTGAATCTTTTCAAATCTTTTATTGCTTCCTGTTGGAACAAATTTTGTGATTGATTAAAGTTAAAACATATAATAATCAAATCACAATACTTGCAGAGCTTTTTATTGCTTTGGACATTTAAACTGCCATACTTGTTTAGTCTGGCTATGTTGTATGTGCTAGTTTGATCAGATAGTCATCTAGTCAGGTCTTATCTTCCCAAGAGTTCTTATTCAAAGATGTAGTTTCTCTTATGAACAGAACTTGCATTGAATAATAGCCTCATGGTCATGAAGGCTATATATATCGGACATGAGTGCGAATAGAAAAGGACTCTACTAACAGATACATAGCGGACTCTCTACTTCTACCACAGCCCTCAGATTTATGCAATAGCGATGCATTTGAAAGAGTGAGTATAGAAAAGGACTTTACTACATATATATAGAAAGGCTCTAATACTCCTAACAGACCTATCAATTCAGTGTCAGTGCTGTGTTACAGGTACTTGAGCTGAGCTGGCTTGTTATGCATCACAAAAAATGAGTACTGAAGCTTGAACTGTGTACCCTTCTTTTGGTGCTTCTTTTCCTATGTGATCAAATCTACTATTCTATGTAGGCTTCAGTATGGACAAAAAAAGTCTACTGTTGTGCATAATTTGTACTATATATGATGTTTGGAATCAGCATTTCATTAACTGAACAAGAAAGTTGTTAACAAAATGTTCATTCCCCCCTTTGTCTTTTTAGTAGTTGTATAGAACATTTATAATGTGACGATATCTACATTACAAGGTAAGATGATTTTGAATAACCTATTAGTTTTAGTATTGGGCTGGTGGGCACTAATGATGCCTAATTGTCCGCAAAGGGACGTACAAGGTTAGCAGCTGATGCAGATAGAGGTGCAGAAGTACCAAGCATATGACTAAATGTCAGCTCTTATTGTGGTTACATTGGGTACTAGGGAGTCTTTTAATCTTATACTCTCAGTTTGAAAAATTTATTTAGGTTTGTGTTTGGAATTCGACAGGGATGTTTCTGTGAAAGAGTCCCTGAAATATGCCGAGTGAGGCTTTTTCTCAACCATTCTTGTTTCTGTGGAGTTTATCCACTTCTTTTAGTTCAATTAGAAGAGTCTTACAAAATACAGTTGTATATGCTTGAAACTTTGCTTTAGCCTCTAACTTCACCTGTTCTAACTAGTTACAAATTAGCAATAATTGGCTAATGTGGTTTTCTATCTTCCTCTGTGCTACTTCTTAAAATGGAAAATTAAGAACAAAATGTCGAAAAAGACATTTTGACACTGAATTACGGGGAAGTAACCGAAGCATGCAATGTCCATACTCCTTGTGACTTCTATGTGGAATATGCTTTTCCAGTATGGTCATAGGAAGCTAGTGGGAACGAGGATTCCATTTTTTTTGTAATGCAGTACAGCCTGTCTAATCTTGTGATGATGGCAATATTTCAGTAGAGGTTGTATTCCAGATAATTAGTCCTTTCAGACCTGGTTGTCTTAGGCTTCCAGATAATGATCAGGCTTTGCAGTCTTATTTGATCTCTTGTCTCAAATGATGCAACTAATATAACACAAACTCAAAGCTCCATCGAGCTACTGCAGATGCATGCCACATTACCTATGCAGGCTCTGTTTGTGATATAGTACACATGTGGATAGCTAAATACTATTGTCATCGTTCTGAAGCCTTTTCTCTATTTTTCTCAAGTATCCTACATTCTTGCAGCACATTACACACTGTTAAATGTCATGATGGGATGCATATGTATCCTTGGCCCATCAAGTAGATCTGTGAGTCAGGGGCGAAGCCAGAAATTACGGCCACTGGGGTCCTCATCATTTTGGACAGAGTCATCAACGCTAAAAACAGTAATTAACAGTAGCTTTACATAGGATTATCAGAATTTCGTCGGGGTCGGTGGACCCCTACAGCTAGCCGTAGCTCCGCCACTGCTGTGAGTTTTATCATGTCTTTTGCCACTGATGCCACTGAAATGATTTACCTTTAAGACCTACTTGTTTTGAAGGGTTCCAGTATTGTTGTGGAGTCGCCATTATCCCCTTGAAATTCTTTAACACCTGCTTGTTCTCAAGGGTTCCAATATTGTTGTGGAGAGGCCATTACCCTCTTGAAGTTGTAATTGTGTTTCCATTAGCACTGATTGTGACAAAAAAGTGCTCTCTCTTTCACTCTTTGGCCTAACAAACCAGGTTAAGGCAAGAGTCCTCTTTTGCATCGGATCCTACTCAGCGAAAGGTACTTTGCACATTCGTTTGTTTGTTTGGGCTTTACTTTGTAATTCCCATTATTATAACAACCCTTTTTGACATGCAATTCTTGCTTCTGACTTAAGTCTAGCATTTATCCACCATCAATCTGACAAAGTGTGAATTCTCTGTTTCACGGATACTGCGTTCTTAATTGTTGCAATTTCTTTAACCAATAAAAATGTTTGTGTGGGCAGGGAGTATCTTTCTTAATGCTAAGATGTGTTTTGGATTGTGATTCTTCGAAGGTTGCTGGCATTGATGCAGAAAAGGGGGAGACATTCTATTGTTACCTTTTGAGCTGAATCCAACTAGAGATCTAGTATCTATTTGACAGCACTTGGAGAAGGATTCGTGTGTTTATGGATGGAAGTGGGATACTGAATTTAACTACTTTTTGCCTAGTCTGCGATGCACTTGAGAGCATTTGGGATGATACTTCCATTTTGGAATTATCATTCTTTTCCTCTGTTCTTGAGAGCTGACTCGAGTCATTGTGGTCCTGAACTCCTGATATTACAAGGGTGACCATCCTTTCTGCTCACCAACCACGCATGTCTTCACACTAGCATACATAATGTCTTTGCTTAGGTAACTCCAGCATGCATAATCCCGCATCAGAGTTTACTCCTGCAGTTACCATAGTCTGATAACAACACCCTTTTTCTCATTATACACATGCTGCTTCTGACTTCCTGCATCCCGTTACTTAGCACTCATCCAGATCTCAGGAAAAGCAGGCAGCAGGCATGCGCGCACCTCTGAATGCCACAAGATTTCAGGAAAAGGAGGCATCTATGAAAGACATGTACTCACCCACAAGATCTCAAGGACCAGGTGCCATGTCCCCCTCGTGATCAACGATGAAAGTCTCATCCAAGGGTCCAATCCAATCCACCCAATGCAAGTTGCTCATGCCAATGATTTCAGAAATAGTGCATCATACCTACATTGCCAATGAGCTACGCGTAGTTTGGTCAGAGGCTCAGAGCCCGGGGTATGGGCCTCTGCAGAGTGCAGAGACGCTGCACAGCTTTCGTTGTCCAAGTCGCCGATGACGCGTCATCCTTTATTCAGGCCGTTGATGTCTCGACGACTATCCTTGTTCGTCGTCTTCCTTGCCTGGGTGTTTGACATCATGGCGCCCTGCACCCAGACTTACAAAAAAGCTCTTGGTGGCGCACGTTGAGATTCTGCCGTGGCTGGGGCTCGATGTCCGTTTCAGCCACCAGGTTATCTGGTGTGGTGATCCGAATGGCCATGGACATGGACATCTCGTATAAGGCACGCCCAAGCTCTAGTTGGGGGAGAGAAAAGAAATGTAATTTATCGCAGACGCTGCATATGCGGTTTCGGATTTCCTTTTGGGCCATGGGCACGTTGGGTACTGAAGTTTGACTCTTGTTTGTATATATTTCATTCATTTGGAGTTGTCCCATCCGAGGTCTGGTGACCTAACATTTGTGTTTAAATATTTTGAGGCAGCAAATGAGGGTGAAACTTTAAGATGACAACGGAGTGATACTGGGATTAGTCGCTGTATTTTCACTGGCAACACCCTTTTACTTAATCTAATGGAAGGTGGTGTGATGCATGCGGCGCACAAGACCTACAAACCACAGGTGCGGTTCTAGTCAACTTGGAAACTAACGTCACTGTCGTGACGTCTGGCGGTCTGTTTACACCTCATGCAACTTTCTCTTGGGTCTATTAGAAAAAAAAGAAAAACTTTCTCTTGCTCTGTTCTTTTGATAAATACAATGTGCTGTTCACTGTTGCGCAAGATGCGAGCACAGTGTCGGCGTGGGATAAGCGTTTGACCGCTGTCTTCGGTGCCTACCTGCTAGCCGCCTGCTGTATGGAGTCTGGATTGCATAAGGATATACATCTGCGCACGAGTTGCTTCTGGACATCCTTACGGAGAGCAAAAGGTTGCTATCCATCTATCCATTGAACTTGTGCTCTTGACTCTGCATTGAATTGATGTACTCTTTCATTTATGAAAAGATTCAAAACTCTTTTGTTTGGAGTGAGGAGCTGAGTTATAGAATATAATTTCATAACACTCTGAGATTAGTTTCCTGAAAGTAAATGATATGGAGATACCAAATAATTTCATCTCAAGCAACAAGTCAATGAATACTCACACCATGGTATACCAATACCTGTTCAAAATCAATACCAGTAAATTACAACCTAGGAAACTAAGATTTTTCTTGTGGCAAATATTTGCATATCATTTTCAAATTGTACGAATAGTATAGATGAAATTTCATTTGATATTAATTAACTACAGGAATATAATGTCTATATGTTGGCTCAGAAGTGTATGCATTCTAACTGGTGATGATAAAACATGTACCACTAATTATAAAAAATAAGTGTGTTGGTTAATCAGAAAATTAGGTCGGCATTAAGACGGCACATTACCCAAACCTCGTTTTTCTTATAGCTACTCCGATCCAGCAGGATTATAAAGATTAGAAGAACTGTGTGTGGAAAGTGAAGTCCATTCTGTTTTCCTCACTTTGTTGTACATTTCAACATACTGCAGATTCTAGTGGGGAAGGACTTGATTTCCACTAGAAGCCCTCGCCAACTTATAGACTGTATTTCACCGTCATTGTCTCTCTAATCTGAGCTTTGCCAAGGCCACACATAAGATGTAAGAACCGCTCAATTTAATATCATTTTAAGCGAAACCGTCGGTCCTCATCATGAAGATGAGAGCTAACACGCGCTCGCACAAATGGCGCACCACGGGTTAACCCACATCTAAACTACCAAGGACCAACTTAACTTTTCGCCGAAAATAATATTAAACCCGGTAGTCCCGGTATGTGCTCCAACATATGCCCAAGATCATGCACATGCATATACCGTCACAAGCTCATACGTCACCAATGATCCACAAAGAGCAAGTTTTAATATAAAGTTAAGCAACTAACCGTTACACATTAATATAAGGGAAGGTTCCAAATCTGAAATTTAAAGGTTTAAATAAGAGATACAAGCCTCGGGCTCACAATAGCATTAGAACGGGATAAAAACCATAGAGTTTAACGTTTATCATGATAATCCCAAGTACGATACGCAGCGAAAAATATAACGATAAAGAATAATGGCGTCTTGCTCAAGGACACCATTAACCGTATTGGCCTACGCGTCGCCCGCGCTGAATTCGGCGGGGTAGAAATGACCAAACATCACTTCCGGTTCACCTGCAACTTAGTATAATAAAGCAATATGAGTACAAAGGTACTCGCAAGACTTACACAAATAATTAAATCAAGGAATATGCATATGAAGGCTCACAAAAAGGTTTTAGGGTTAAGTAATAAAATAAGCATGAGCTCCCTAATTCCACCATCTAGCCTCCTAGCATTTTTTATTTACTTGCCCAACCCACCTCAAGTTTTAGTTAATTAAATTAACCAATCCCTAAATATCATCAAGAGGTAATATGCAACCAAGCACATGACCAAAACTTCTACGAAGATTTCGTAGGATAAAGAGCTTGCTCATAACCGAGAGCAGGCAATTCGAATTGATTCAATAACCTTGCAAGGGTGTATATTTTTACCCACACGACACAAGGACCATGCGACTCACCCAACCGATCACATTGGGCAAGGCGGTACTCGCATCAACATTTTCCGATAAGTTGTAACCGTTGAACATCACGCCTAACTTGCGTGGAGAGTTATCTAGGTCCACCGGGGACACCCCTAAGCCTCTCTACAAAGCCCTATGGCCACGCATCTAGGACCGTGCATCAACGATTAGAACTAGAGGGTAATCGGTTTATCCACCCCATGAATGGATATGTGGTAGTACGATAAGTGCTCAATTTCCAAGGTCATCCACGGACGGTCCTTAACCAATTCGAGCAGACTATGCCTCCGAGACTCCTTTCCCTAGGCCCTACCTTCCGCTCGAATCATGACATAACCATCTCGCTAACCCCCTTTTTCCCAAACTTCCGACAATCAACGAATAAGCATGAATATACTAGGAGTAGTGTAGTGAACAAGGTAACCCTATTCCAATGTATCTTGCAAGTTTAAAAGCCAACTCTAAGCATGACTAAGCCTTTGCTAGATCATTTAGTTGCTACCACAGGTGACAAGGACATGAGAGCGAAAACAAGGAAGGTCATGACAAGTAAATAGGATCGACGATGCAATAATTAAACATATAGAATATACATATATACCCATTGAGATAACTAAGTCTAATCAAGTTAAAGAGCGTCAAGGGATCATGCTTAGCTGCTTGCCTTGGTTTTCTTCTTGTTCCACAACACACTCGGCTCCCGGCTCGGTCTCAACGGTCTCGGTGGGCTCAACAGGTGCGTCCTCCGGTGTCTCGGTCACTATAATGCATAAATGAGATGTATGCATTAGGATGATACCAATAATATGAACATGAGATGACATGCAATAAAATGGCAATGGAAGAAAAATGTCACTCCAATCACGGAAGCAAAACGACCATGGCACCACAAGCTTGACTACTAATTCTAATTCTACTGCCAAGGGCGAAATTTGCTTAACAAGGCATTTAACAAGCATAAATTATAATTTAAATTGTGCATACAGGGAATCTCAAAAGAAACTCATGAGAGTTGAAATTGCATCAAAAACATCTTTGTGGAATTACTTATGTTATTTATAATTTTCAGCTGCTAGACTCAAGTTAAATTATAAAAGGTACCCAAGGCATCTTTATAAATTCTTAAAGAATTACTGGAGATAGAGGACATGATAAAAAAAGTAACAGAAGTGGTTTTATCATTTTATCAATTTTCAATCAAAAGTTACACATTAAACAATTTTGCAGGCAGAATTTAAGTAAACACATTAAAACTCTAGCAAACAACATGAAAACACTTGCACCAACTATATCATCATCTAGTAATTTCAGTAAGGATTCTAACAAAACTTGATTTAACATTTTTAGAGCATCACAAAATAAGTTAAGCATTTAACTAGGTTTAGAAAGAATAAATTATAACTCAAGGCACAGGACTTTAACATGCTCAAACTTAATTTCCCTAAATAGGTCTATCACAGAGGAGTCAAAAAACTCTAGTTTCACAATTTTTGGAGACCTATAACATTTTCTATGCAATTTACAAATAACAGCATGAAATGACAACAAGAAAAAGGGGCGGCAAAGCGCTAGGTCCACCCGGATCTAGCGCCCTTGGGCACCGACAGGCGGGCCCAGGCGGCCAGCGCGCGACCCATGTGAAGTCAAGTCCAGCCGTGGCCTTGACTCACCACGGGCGCGGCCAGCGCACGCCCGCAGCGCGGCCCGCGCGCGGACGCGCGCGCGTGGCGCGATGCCGCGGCGGCCAACAGGCGGAGGAGCGGCAGGGGACGCGAACGGGCGGGGACGGCGCACGCGCGAGCAGCACGGCACAACGGCGGTGCTCGCCTGCGGCACGGGCGAGCGGGGCGAGGTGGGGAGCGGTGGCGCGGCGGAGTACGGCAGCGGCGGAGGGAGGTTTGCGCTGGGGAGGAGCTGCGGGCGGAGGGAGAGGTGGCGGGCGGCCGGAATCAAACGAGAGGGGAGAGGAGGTGGTGTAGGCGCGAGAGATTGGACGGGGGCTCACCGACGGCGACGGAATGCGGCGGCCGGCGGGCGAGCGGAAGGGGAAGCGGCGGCGGGAGGAAGAGGAAGAGGCGGGGCTAGGGTTCGGGAGAAGGCGAACGGCGGCGTTTGAATCGGGGAGGGGAATGCCAGCGGGCGGGCGCGCGGGGTAAATCCCGCCCGGGGCCAAGCTGGCAAACCGGCGGGCATCGAAGCGACACCTGCCGCGAGGCCGGCCAACGGGCAGGCGCGGAGGCGCGGGGAAGACGGAGGAGGTGGCTGACACGCGGGCCCGGGCGCGCGGGGAGAGAGAGAGAGGAGGCTGACAGGTGGGGCCGGGTGGAAGGGAATTACCCGAAAATGAAAGGCCCAACTTCAAAAATCTAAAACTGGTATTTCCCGGGCTTGAAAATTCACCAAAATGTTACCAGAGATAGATCTCACTACCAATAACACAATGCAATAACAAACACTCAAAAATCCATCAAAGATTGCCCACAATAATTCATCCATAACTGCAGTTTTCTAGGTTTCCAAGAATTTTATGGCTCGGAAAGGACATCTAAAAATTGAGGAAAAATATCTAAAATTCACCTTTTGAAATCTAGTATTTGAATACAATCTTTGGGGGCACAGTTACATAGCAAAATTTGAACTTTCTTCACAACCTACACTTAAATCACACAAGAAAATGGATGATCACTAGGTAATTAAATGCACATGATGCTCCTTGATGCTTGGATGATGCTCATGTTGATGTTGTTTAAATTTTAATCTCGTGATTTTAAATTTTGGGTCGTGACATAAGACCACTTGTAAATCTGAGCTTGATTGCAGATTTGAAGATTCATGTTTTGCTTTTGGCAACTCAACCCCCAGCCATTCCTTGGAGAAAGTTGCTAATATGCCGTCGTCTGATGGTTCGCATCAGAGCTGCATATTGTGCCTGGTCTGTGAGTACCATGCATGAGGTGTCCTGCACTGTCAAGTCAACCAAGTCACATTAACAGAACTTTCCAATCCACTAATAATTTGGTAGCATTAGTAAAGCTTTGCGGGTGAAGATTAAAGGTGAAGAAGAGTGCTGAGATTATGGGGCTCCAGGATAAGGTAGTATCAGATTATGGGGCTCCAGCATTAGTCAATCCACTAATAATTTGGACCATTAGTTTGACAAGCCTCTAGTCATATTCATCATGGAGGGAACTACTCTACTCCCTCTAGTTCCTTACCTAATTTGTGGAAGTTTAATTGGTGTTCTGGGCTTAAAGTGAAATTGACAAAAGTTAATCTTGACATGCATAGTTTACTCGTGTTTTTTGAAGACAGGAAGTTATTTGAATTTATAAACTGCAAAATAATATTTGAAATTTAGAATGTAATATAAGGAGGGCAAGACAATCCATCTCATATCACTTCCAGTCCTTAAAAGTTCCATCATTTTTCTCGAACGATTTAGTATTTTTCTTAACAGATCATTCATTGGCGTGTAGTTTTATATCAATTATACATCATCAAAAGCTATTGCAAACTTTTTGTGTCAAGATGAAGCTAAAGAAGGACAATTTTAGATGGCTATATCAGATTTTTGTTCGGCTAAGACAATATATTTTCCATTTCTAACAAGATTTACTGAACTTCTCATCAGGATAGATTATATACTGCTGCTCTTTCTTCAATATACAGAAACAAAAGTAAAGTGAAGCAAGGACAGAGGAGGAAGTGTGGCCCATCAAGGAGCATTGCACCCGCAGTTCAGAGATGGATGCTGGCCTGCTCGGTTGCCTCCCCCAGTTCCAGCCCGCTACGCTGACTAATACGAATTTGCAGCTGATGTATTGGATAAGCATAAAGCAGTCGTGCAATACGCGACACGATTAGAGTAATAGTCTGAATCAAAGGCATGCAGGATGATTGTGAGACTGATTAGTAACATGTTGGGTGACAAATGCTTACACATTGACATTGCTTGCTTGCTTCCCAATAAGTGAATGTCACGCATGTATGACAAAAAAGTGCATGAAACACACGTGTAAATGGACCCCAACAAGATCACACTGGTGACTAAAATAACTTGGTGTGAAAGCAAATCATCACAGCACTCTCTCTAGAAGAATAATACCTTCCTTGATTAGATGCAGGTTCGATGGCTAATGACCGGCAGAGTCATGATTATATGTGGGGCCCTGCCTTGTCATACTGATAGCTACACGACGCCACCACCGTTGGATGCTTCTTCCGATCTCATTGGGCGTTGCTTGTTAAACAAAACATTCTTGCATTTCTAGTGTCAGCTGGGAGCTATCAGCATCAGGATCTTTACTGGTGGATTTGGAGTTGACATAAACTAGTAGTCTGGGAAAGCTAATAAACATGTCTAATGCCCAAGGGTTTGTTTAGTGTTAGCATAACCCACATGCGTCATAGAAAGCAGTAGCTATATAGTAGCTAGTGGCAGACTGGGACAGTTGTTCCGTGAGTGCACTCTTCCAGCTCCAAGATCTATACGGGATTTGGAGTTTGTAGGATAAAAGAAAACTGGTTTTTGACATGTGTAATGTGTTTAATCCAAATTAATGACAAAACTTCTCAAATAAATTTGTTTAATGTTCCATAGCTCCACTTCTAAGATGACTAGCGCCAAAAAATCTTGGAGCTGGAGTGTACCAAACAAGAGAAAATTCCGTCCACTTTTATATGAAAGATTTTAATTTTCAAGGAGGTTTTAGGGTGTGTTATTTACTCCAGTGCAACCGGGGAGCCATTACCAATCTGCTAATAAGATCAGGCTTCACGGATGCGTTTATCTAGTGGAGAGTGTTGAGATGTTGCACTAGACAAAACTAGTACGCCAGGAGTTTCTTTATTTGTTTTTAATTTCTTCATGTATCTATATCTACACATGGTATGCCGTGTATTATACATGATGGCACGTGCAAGATATGCCAACATAAGTCCGTTGATGACTGCAGCTTTGGCATACCCAATTAGCAGCATTTCTCTATAACGCTTTTATGAAACATATTTTATTTTAGTGGGAATTATATTCTCATCTAGTGGCAATTTGTATCTGTTGGTAAACCATGTTTTACCCATTCTTTTGGAAAAAAGAAACTTTTCTTTTTGCTGCTGCACATGTCACTCGAATATTATAGCTTGCAAATACTATAGCATGACATGAGATTCGGATAACACCGGATAACATCTAGCAAATAACCAAACTAAACGATAACAAAGAAGGAATATATTCTTCAGCGCATTTCTTCGCACACTTTTCATTTTAAAAGTAAAAACTCATATCATTGTCCTTTCTTTAGATATTTTGTTACTTATTGGCCATTTTAACAGTAAAAGTATTACTAAAAAAGAGTTTTTAGGGACGGGTAAAAATATATTTTTAGTGGCGGGTGCGGTACCGTCCCTATTTCTCGCAGCTAGAAACTCATACTAGCCTCATTTTAGAATCGAATTCATAGAATACTTCCAAAAATAAGTATAAATGTAAATGAAGTACTTGACCATAGACGGTAGCATTTTGCAAGGCATAAAATCCGAAATGATTCTAACGGAAACTTTCCTACCTGCCAACTAGAGTCTATCTATATTAGGGCACCTATGCAATACATGCTGACTTGTGCCGTTTGCCGCCGGTCTGGTCTTGTTGAGCTTGGCTCTCCCCTTAGGTGATGGTCCAGGCTCATCTGATCTTCACTATATCTGGTCATATCCCCCATAGATAGTGAAATTTAGAACAAAAAAACAATGCAAACTTAAGAATTTAGTAGCTCCTATAACCCGCCAAAAGTTTAATGTTTTTAGTCCCACACAATCTTTTCATTTTTTTATAACATAATCAACTACAGGCTACATGTGGTTAGTTGTTTTCCTGATGCAAATCATTCATATCTTCGTTCCCAATTCACCGTACTGGGATTGATAATTTAAATTTCTCTTTGCACAATTAAAGATAGGAAGATTAATGTTTAGCTATATACATCTATCTTACTCCTCACATCTCATTTGTACCCTTTTGTTCTTTTATCCATCCAGGCGGTGGAAAGGAAAAACGAATTTGTCCTTTGATAATTGGCCACATTTCCTCTGAAAGCTTGTTGAGTTGTGGGCTGGAGCTCTAGGTTTTCAACAAATGTCCAGGAATCTTGCTAGCTGGTGTTATCTTGATAAGATATAGGAGCTCCAATATAATTACAATCTAAGTGGTGAATTTTGCTTTTGAGGTCCCATGCAAGTTAGAATTAATTTAAGCTCTTTTCTTCTATGAGGATTATTTGCGCAAATTGAATTTTCATGTGTCCTTTATGCACCCCTTTTATTTACATAAATACGCCAATGTATATTGTAAAAAATATTATGAAAAATAAAATATTAGTCATTTTCCCTTCTACAAAGCAATTTCAGTATATATTTAGTTACCCTTTTATATATGATGGAGTGCAAGTTTTCGGTACCTGGTGAGCAAATTATTTTTTAGCTATACATACATATATACTATATAAGTAAAGTACTCTCCCTTTCCAAAATGTTAGTCATTTTAGTTTTTCTAGATTATAGTATTTGTTATGCATCTTGATATAGCATATGTCCAGATATGTAGTAAAATCTATGAACCTAAAAAAGTCAAAACGATCTACATTTTGGAATGGATGGAGTATTACCTAATTGGTCAAAAATATTAGCAAGCAGCATAGAGTTTAACCATTCATTTACTTTAGAAATTTAATTGATTCTCGAACATATTTTAGGATGCTATATTGTTTGAACAATGCTTGTAAGGTAATGTTTGTTTACTAAATAAAAAAGTATTCTAAATCATATCATTGCTGATTACAATTCTTTATAATTTTAACATGAACCTAATAGGAATGGTAATTAGATTTTCGATTTACAAAATTGTGGTTGCTTGTGTTAACAGTGAAGCATTAACTTCGCACTAGTTGAAGTAGTAGACCTTTCTTCAAGAATAAAGTGAAAAAATGGAACTTGATCATAAGCGGACAAAGAGAAATGCACTTATTACTTCCACTTTTACAGTTACCCACAGAACCTTGGGTGAGTGCATACATAAGAGTCGGTGAAGAATCTTATTCTCCATTAGTTGTACTTCTTTTTTAGTTATGTTGGGAATTCCATCATGAGTGAATACATAATCCGCAACTTTTTTTTAGATTATATACTATATAATCTAACAAAGCTATATATACCTACCGAATAATAAAAATCATAGAGTAAATTTATGTTGGATCTGGTTGTTAAATGTCACATCAATTTAAATATTCAAGTAATTACTATTTGACTCACTAACCTAACATGTCTTTGTCTGCATCGTTTGTTATGAAGAGTTCTCTACTTCCTTTGCTTTATAAAGAGTTATCTACTTCCTCCGCTCTACTTCCTCCGTTTTGAAATATAAGGTATCGCAAGATTTGAATCGGCCGTATGTGGGCACAAAAATAAACTGAGCCATGGGCATGAGATTCAGGGCGAAGCCAATTTTTGGCTGGCATCAAAATAGCATACGTAGCCACGGTCAACGGCAAAAATTTGGCTCCGCTTCCGGTAGCCAGCATCCACACGTATCCCTAAGCTGCCCTGCATCCATGTGGCTGTGGTGGTGCCACTGCCCCTGCCACTGGAGTAACAGACTTTGTTCACCGTTCACGTGAACCTCTGCACGATCTAACACTCCCACCATCGCCTCCACCCACCGGTGCGCTCCTAGCATTTGCGGCAAGGAATGCCCCCATGGCCTCGTTGACCCACCCGCCGTCTACCACCACCTTCAACCGGGAACTTCCCTGGCGCTCCCTCTACATTTGTGGGTACATGTTAGCCCTCAAACTCCAAAGATATAACCTCGATTGCTAGTTTAAAACTATCTGATTGGTGGATATGCACAAGCTGTTAATCAATTGAAAAGGAGCAAAACTATATTTTTAAAGACGTTGAGAGTTAAAGTTTTGAAAAGTTTAGCAGGAAGCTTATCCAAAATGTCATACTTCCATGATAGAAGAGAATACATACCCCCTTGTCCCAAAACGAATGTAATCCTAGAATTCTTCAGACATATTAGGAGTCAAAGTAAAAGATCCATGGACAATATTTAATGTTGCATGCATGTATGCAAATAGAGAATGTGATACGAGAGGATGGCGTCGCATTGTTTTTGGGATAAAATTTGAATCCTAGAATCATATTCTTTTTATGATGGAAGGAGTGTACACAACAAATAATTTATTGATTGATGTGATTATTACATTAGTTGTGTTACTGTATGTAACTAATGCAGCTCGATTTGGATGAGGCTGGTAAAGGAGCTCATCCGAACGACGACACATAGGACGGCAAGAACAGGACCCGTCAGCTAGCGCCGGCCAATGCACAGAACATGGAGACGTAGCTAGCAATCTAGCAGATGCTCCCATCACTTTTGCATAGGACCTGTGCGCGCGTCACGACTGCATACATCCCCGTGTCGAGAATTGGTGCGCGGCGGGAGCGACCCCCTCAATCCGAATACGCTTGCGGCTAGCTAGCTCGTCCATGGGCATCGATACCGTGTGCCTACCATGGCCTCACCCTCATCAACTCACGCATGCGTATACGCAGCAGTGGCGCCTCCTTTTGTTTTGCCTTTTGCGGCCTCAATGATCAGCGGGTATCCCCATCATCTCATCCTACAAACCGAATGGTCACTGTGCATCTCCCATCTTTCCATGCCGTCCACATCTTGGAGCAGGTACATGGTGGCTTCGCTGCTCGTAAAGGAAGTGGCCCTAACTATTGCGCGGCATCCATGAAATGACATCTTTTCGAATTTTCGAGTTCAAAGTTTTTGGTGTCAACTACCTTTAATTTCTTCTCCTGTGAATATCATGTGTGAATTGTGATGTATACATAAGGGTGGTAAAGGGTCTCAAAATTTAGTCTAGAAAATATAAAAGGGCAAAAAAGAACCGGACTCTTATCTTATACAATTTTTATACAATTTTAAGGTAAAAATATATAAGGACTAGGTTGGATTGTGAATCGAGCACTAGATAGGGCAATCCATTACCACCCATTTGAGCACGAATAATTCTTGGACAGCGAGCGTCTTTTCTTCTCTCATCAGTAGTTGATCTGTTTAAGGGTAGCAAAATAACTGAAAAAATTCTAAAAGACTAAATGAAAATTATATTTATGTCTCACCTTTGGAAATATTGCATTGCGAATAGTCTCACCTTACCTGGGGGTAGCGAAGATCAGTAGCACAACTTACAAGTACGAGTGCTCACCCAATACACTAATCATTTAAAGGGGGATTTTCCGGAAATCACTTTGTTGTTGCTCTTATGCCGGAGATCAGGCATTCTGGCATCATGCACATACGTAGTACCTGGAGCTAAGTAGTGACCCGGCCCTGCAGTACTCGATCACCAAACCTGCTAGTCTCCAAATAGCAGGGGCACCTAATCAATCATGCACGATGCGCCCGGCAATCCGACCCAACTCCACAACCGTCTGCCGGACCATGTGAGCCAGCCACGCACGGAGATACTCTGCCGGCCGCCCGGACACGCTCTCCCTTTGGGCACTGCGAGACGCAATACGTGCAACGACATGGAGCGTTGGTTCAAGGAAAAGCAGTGCCACATTCTCCCCCTTCCGATCCAAAGCTGGGCACACATTCGTCACTCCCCATCCTTCTCTCCTCGACCGCCTTTTAGACGCAAGCACACATAACTCCGTAAGCTCTTTATTTGTCGTCCTCCTCAACCGTACCCTCCTCTCCGTCGCGACCACCACCACGAACCAAAAGCTCACGGAGAAGCTTCTCATGGAAACTATCCTATATGTATCCATCTACGTCTTTAGCGTTGTGGCCGGCACGCCCATCCGGCCTAAATTTGCAGTGGCAGTTGTTGTGGGTGACGGCAACAAACTGTTCACGCGATCCATCGATGGAGGCAGGGAAGAGCACGTACAGCACTACTGCGAGACGGTGCACATGCCCACAGACGCATGGGTCTCGAAACCGTATGATGCACAGGGCTAGGTGTCGTTCAGGCGGCGGATGGACACTGGACAGTGCGATCGATCGGTCGGTGGATGTGAAGGGGCGAGCGGCAAACGAAGCGACGTGTGGCAGAGGGATCGGGGGCGTGTAGTGTGGAACCGCCGGAGGAAGGAGAATCACACAAAGATATCCTGCATCATGCGGTCCTGGATCGATCCATCTTTCTGCTGGCAGCATGCCAGCGTGCGTACTTGCCATATTGCCGGTAGGCCAGACTGCTTCCTGACTCTGGCCACCGTAGTTAGTTTCTAGTAGATGGCACCATCTCCCGGCATGTCGTCAGTTTAAATGCATGTGTCTGTACAAGAAATACTTGATAGAAAACGAGGAATTGGATGGCCAATGATACTGAGAAATCACTCTTTACTTCATTATACTGTACCGGTAAAAAAAATTATAGATCATTTTAGCTTTTATATAGATACATAACTTTTGGTATGCATCTAAATATACACTATATCTAGATACATATTAAAGACTATATATATATTGAAAAGACAAAAATGATGTTAAACTTCAGGATGCAAAACTTGTTTCCATTTATTTGTCAAAAAATATTTTGAAATGTTGCGTGCATAGTGCTAGATTTATTGTGTATTCGACCCATTAATGAGCCAATAAATCAAAGAAATTCCTAGGACCAATTTATTGCTATATGCTAATCTCACATTAATCACATATAAGAAATTTAGAGTAAATAAGCCAAATTATAGAGTGGGCTATTTATTCTTTTGTTTTAAAGTTGGTAAGGGACAAAAGAAGTATCAGCGCGCTCGCTTTCCGCACCGCGCCAATATCCCAGGCCGTGGGTGAGCATGAGACATGATGGGCACCAGTTCAGAGTTGTTCCATGACACATTTTGCAGTTTCCAATCTAACAGTCAATCAGAGATGATTGCTGATCGAATTATCACTTCGTGTACTAGAGTTAATCAAGAATTGATTGCTAATTGAAGCTTATAAACTAGAATTTATTCAAAGAATTGATTGATGATTGGATGGCTTTAATCCCAAAAAATCTGTGGTAAATGACACCAATCCAAGTGTAACCCCCCTCCACTATACATGTTTTGTAGTTTCCAATCCAAGAGTCATTAAAGTGTTGATTGCTGATGGAATTGCTTCCAATATGAGACTCAATCAAGAATTAATTTTATTTTTTTTTGGAAAAGAGTGAAGTCCGTTTTACCTCGTGAACTCGTGACCGAGTTTGGATAACCCACCTAACTAAAAAACCGGATAACTACACCCTACAACAGAGGCAATCACCGCCAGTTTTGATCCCCGTGGGATCAGGATCGACGGTAATGGGACGAATCTTCACCGCCGCGTTCAGAACCGGCGGTGATACCCGTGAAAAAAAAACAGAAATAAAAAAAATAAAAACCACGACAGTCGCCGCCAGCCCCATGCACTGCAGGTCCTCGTGCCGCCGCATACCGCTGCCCCCGCACACACGCCGGCACTCCACGCTGCAAGAGAGGACCGGCAAGAGAAGGGGAGGAGGCGTTGCGCCCGGCTCCCGTGCGCTACCCTGCGCCGCCGCCACGCCGTGCCTCCATGCCACTCCGCACCCGCGTGCTGTGCTACGCGTCACCCCGCGCCTTCATCGGGAGAGTGGGAAGGGAGGGGTGGGGCAGCTTGAAAGTGAGGGGAAGGGAGGTGGAGGAGGAAGGGAACGGTGGTGGCGGCCGAGGGGAGGGAGGCTGCGCGGCGAGGGAACGACAGCGAGGGAGCGAGGGACGGCGGCGGTGAGGGAAGGGAGGGATGGAGGGTGGTGGGGGAAGGAAGTGAAGGATTGGACCAGGAGAGGAGGGGAGACGGGGAAGAGAGAGCAGAGAAATTAGCCTCTAGAATAATTCAAAATAGTTTTTGCTGGTGTAGCATGTAGAACCGATCCATGACATTCTAAGATTTTTCTATTTCACACTTACCTCATGGTAACCTTCTTCGGCACTTCTTTATCTCATCGATTGATTAGGTCGCATCTCCATCGGTACAACCCGAACCAAGTTCGACTAGGGTGTACAGGCAAGCTAGGGGCACCTGAAATACACGAGGTCTATCTGTACGCCATCATATACGTAGGTTTATTCCTAGCTAAAGAAAGGCACCATTCGGCACGTATGTATGCTGGTCTCATACCTCTGGCAGGTGGCGAACCTGAACGTGTGCGTTCTCGAAGCGCGGGGAGCCCACCCCAACCCAACGTGAGATAGTACAAGCCATGTATAGCCTATCCTAGCTGGTAGTAGCTAGCACTACCCCTTCATTGCGCAGACTGCATCAGTTGCCGACCTGCAGCCGGGATCGTTGACGCCGGCCGCGTGCGTCACCCCTACCTTGCAGGCTATACCTTGCGTCCAGACGTGTACGTGCGCCGCATCGTGTTTTCTCGACCTAGCTGCTAGGTATGGATCGATAACATGCATGATACTGCAAGTGGTGCCTACCAGGTGTATGGGCATGCATGGTTGACAAGCGATGATAAACCAATATTCTCTACGGCACTCCGGTATCTGGCGGGAGCGTCCTGGCAACACTGTTGGATCGTGTCAAGGTGCCGCCTTTGGAATATGTGCCGATCATTTTACTGGTTTCGTCATCCATGGATCGGAGATGTGTTGATGTATCATAGAAAAAGATCACGGGAATCATTAAACACGATGATGTACATAGCCAAGTTGAAACGCAGAAGTATATCTACACTACACCTGATATTATTATGATGGAGCGATCATCAGTGGCAACCGGTTCTAAAAACCGGAAGTAGGAGTCTCTTATTCAATCAATTCACTCGCGTTGTCGACATAGAAATGCGTTGTGACACAAGCACGCAATGTACAGTTACATGATCGAGCCGACTTGGTGGTGTATCATCCTACTTTTTCTAGAAAAAAGTGCAAAGCAGTTATAAAAAATTTAACTTCGAATTTGGTATCTGGATACCCATAATGATATCTCAATTACCAAAGTTTTGTACTTCGAAGTGATACTTAAGAGGTACCTCTCTATGGATGAAGACTCAACCGAGACGACACGGTTTAGACGCTGTGACGCTGGACCTAATTTGAAAGACAAAAGTAGAATTGGAAATAAAAGATTGATCCATTGGCTTGGCCGCCTGGGCTCCTCCATTTTGTTTCTCTGGGATGGGTCCATGTCGTTAGACCGAGAGAGTACAACAAAAAGGGTCACGCTTGTGTGTGTATCAGAGAGAGAACAGATGTATAAAGCACGAGAGGTTGGGGAGTCAGATCGAGATAGAGATGGAGGTGAAGGTGGGGCCCAGCGTCCACGGCCGCGGGTCCTGCCACGCGAGGCCAGGGAAGCCATCTCCTCTATTTAAGCTGGCCTCGTTCCCTCGCTCATCACTCATTCACTCACCAAGGAAGTAGAGCACCCAGAGCTTCAGCTCAGCTCATTCGTTTCGTCCTCTTCCGTTTCGTCCGGATACCCATCTGGGCTTTGCTAGCGAACGAACAACTCTCTAGAGTTGTCGAGCTAAGCACGCACAGCACCTCCCTGAAGCCAGCGACCATGATCTCCCCGGACACTATCCGCACGGCCATTGGCGTCATCGGTGAGTCGCCCCGCCCGCCGCCCGCCGCCCGCCGACTGTGCGGTGGCTACCTGCATGAACGCGTATACTCCGGCCGTTTGCACAGAGCAGCTGCAACACGCAGCACAAGTGCTGTCGGTCGCGAGCCTGCCTCTGGTAGATGGCACTAGTTGGTCATGTGTGGTGTGGGGCTCTTTTCATGCTACCTCCTTGCTTCCTTCCCGCTCACCGACGCCCTCCATCCTCCTTTATTTTTCATCGATCTCTTTTCTCTTCGTTTCTGCTTTGGCAAAGCTTTACATTGCATCACAAGCTTTTGATCCCTGCCAATACAAGGCTTGTTTCCCGGGTTTCCTGGAGAGCTCTAATCATTTTGTTTCTCATGCTTGTTCATAATTTGCTCCAAACCAGTTGGTGATTTTCTGCATATTGACCTTTGGGTTTCTCTTGTCTATCTTGCAGGCAATGGGACCGCCCTTGTGCTCTTCCTCTCCCCAGTGTAAGAATCAATTTTCTTGATACTCCTACTTGATAAGAAAATAAATTTAAAAGAAGAAAAATGGTACTATCCTAAATTATGGATACAATATTTTTATGAACTGCTGACAGTACTCGTATGAGATAGACATATACTTATATACACTGATACACTACTATACGCACGTACAGGCCGACGTTCATCCGCATCTGGAAGAAGGGGTCGGTGGAGCAGTACTCGCCGGTGCCCTATGTGGCGACACTCCTCAACTGCATGATGTGGGTGTTGTACGGCCTGCCGTTGGTCCACCCCCACAGCATGCTCGTCATCACCATCAACGGCACCGGCATGGCCATCGAGCTCACCTACGTCACGCTCTTCCTCCTCTACTCCACGGGGCCCGCTCGCCGCAAGGTCGTCCTCCTCCTCGCTGCCGAGGTCGCCTTCGTCGGCGCGGTCGCCGTTCTTGTGCTCAGCCTGGCGCACACGCACGAGCGCAGGTCCATGATCGTCGGCATCCTCTGCGTCCTCTTCGGCACCGGCATGTACGCTGCGCCGCTCTCCGTCATGGTACGTGCCATGGGTACTCTACTTAGTATTGTAGGCGGCTGTCGGTGTCAGGAGATTTTTTCTTATACCAGCTTGAGTGATTGCTACTGCAGATGGAATGAGAGAATTGAATAAGCATAGGAAAAGAAGGGCGGATTATTTTAGCTTTTATTCGCGATCCACTTTGTTGGGGAATAAAAAACATGCGCACGCACCAATGTTTGGTCCTGTTGGTTCTTCAATTATCTGCTCTTCTTTTGGCCATTTTCTCCATTGGTTTCTCTTTTTCTTGTCTTGTGTTCTTCCACTCTTTATTTCATTCACGGGCCCTGTTTCTGTGAAGACTTTTGGCTTTTATTTATCTTTTTTTTATATATATTCTTCACGCGTTGATCCCTCATCCTTATCATGCTAATATTTCTTTTCCTATGTGTGTTCTCCTTTTGTATGGACCAGAAAATGGTGATCCAGACGAAGAGTGTGGAGTACATGCCTTTGTCCCTGTCCCTAGCTTCTCTGGTGAATGGCATCTGCTGGACAGCCTATGCCCTCATCAAATTCGACCTCTACATCACCGTAAGCTGCTACCGATCATTTCATTATGTGTTCTACGCCCAACATCACCTAGTGCTCTCAGCAATCAATCAACTTGAATTAACACAATTGCAAAAAGAAAAAGCAGCGTAAATTAAACACTGGTTTAGGGTAGTTAGGCAAAATTTGAACACGTTGCTATTACTTGCTGCTGCCACATCCTACTATTAAGGTTCCAAGTTTGACCTAATCTTACCAAGCCATCGTACGGTGGCAGGTCATAGTTCACGCGCCATGGGCACGACCAGCCGTGAACGCTACGCGCCCATATGCGTGCACGGGTCAGGGACTGCCACCTAATCTGGGGGTCCCTTTTGTGGCCATTGCTTAGGGTCAGCTGAAGATACTAGCGATTAGATAGGGACACTGACGTTTGAACTCCCTGTGTACTGAATTAGCTCTTAATCTGTTTCGTGCAGATCCCCAACGGGCTGGGTGTTCTGTTCGCGGTGGCGCAGGTGGTCCTCTACGCCATCTACTACAAGTCCACCCAGGAGATCATCGAGGCGCGGAAGCGCAAGGCAAACCAGGTTGCCATGACCGAGGTCGTCGTCGACGACGGCAAGACCAACAACAACCACGCCAGCGCCGGCCTTTACTGATGAAGTCATCGACGATACCAATATTAAGGAAGTGGCAATATAATCAATTATCAAGTTGCCGCCGGGTGTTTGTATTGTGTGATTGTGTTCTTCCCACAAGGGATGAAGGCTACATGTTGTTTTCCAACTGCTTGGGCAGCTGTACGGAGTCACCGGGCCTCATTAGGTGGGAGTGAGATGACTAGGTGGGGGATTTTAGCTAATTCCACCTTTCCACTAGGGTTTAGCTTAATCTAGCTGTTTACCGGCACTTATTAATGGTCTCTTGTCTCAAATTTCTATTGATGACCAAACTCTTTCACACATGCACATAAGCATGGTCATGAATCATGACTTCTTGACCCTTTGGAGCATCCCGTGTCTCTACGTCAGTAGCCTTGTGAATTGTGATAGTGCTAAATTGTTTGTTCGGTCATCCGAGGACCTTTGCTCTTCACTTATACGATCATCGGTTGGTCGTTTGCATCACGCTTCACTTGCCTTCATCGCACCATCTTCCATCTTCACTCACAAAGCTGAATCCTCACGGCATTTCGTTCCTTACATTGATCTCCCTACACCCCCCCCCCCTCCTGCCTCCTGGTGTCCAGCATGAGGTTGTCACCCATCATATCAGCTGAGCACCATAGCCAGCGAAGTTACTGAAGTTGGACCTGCTCTCAAAGAAGCTTCACTCGCCCCAATTGTTAGCGAAACAATGCCAACAACACCAGTCAATGACTGACGGTTGTCACACTCCATCGATCAGACAGCTGCCTACAAAGGCTAAGTCCCAAAAAAAATTAATAAAATGTAAAACTATTTTGATATTCATATTATGGGCCGGGGGTGTATGCCATTTCCTTCCTCGTTGCATTGGCCAGCAAAGTGGTTGGACCCTTAAAACCTCATTTATACCAAGTAGGAATGTTATGGGAGGAGTAGTTATTAGAGATATGTATAGAATTGTATTTGTATTCTTGTACAACAAGTCATACATGACTATATATATAAAACTCACCCCTCCCTATTGGGTGTGTGGTGTCCCTCAATCTTTCCACAAGGTATCACGAGTCCGGGTCAATTAGATCCAACCCTAATCCCCCTCTTTCTTTTTTCTTCCGCTGCTCACGCAAATCCAGCGCCAGCGCCGTCGCTAGCTTCCTCGACGGCGCCCCTACGTGCTGTCTCTGCGTGCACGTACACCACCCCCGTCACCGCTACGTGCTGCCTGTGTGCACGTACACCACCCCACGGGCCGTTGCTGCCTGCCTCACCCGCGTCTACGCGCGCCTCCTCCTCTCCTGATTCATGTCTACAGATTCATCTACCACGTCGGCGACGAGTCCGTCCCTCGTCAACGGCGTCCTGATGCCCTCATCGTCCAGCGTCCTCGCCGTCAGCCCCTTCGCCACGGTCTGCGACAAGTCTCACGTCCCGGTCATACTCGGGATGACCAATCCCAACTTCAACAAGTGGGCGTGCTTCTTCCAGACCATGTGCGGCAAGTTTGGCTTGCTGTCGCACATCGACGCAAGCCGAAACCCGAGCCTGCTGATGCATCTTGGCAGCAGGCGGACTGCTGCGTTCGCTCCTGGCTTTTCGGCTTCATCTCCGACTCGATTCTCGATCTCGCCATGGAACCGAATCAGACTGCCAGGGACCTCTAGGTCGCCATCTACGGTCTGTTCCAAGCCAACAAGGAGCCGCGCCCCGTCTTCTTGAGCCACGAGTTCCACTCAATGACTCAAGGAGATTTCTCTACTCCAACACGCTGACAATATCGCCGACAGCCCCAACCTCACCTTCACGGCTGCTCGCAACACTCTCGTTCTGAAAGAGTTGCGATTAGCAACGAAGAGAAGGTCGCGTCCTCCACAGCACTGTTCGCCTCCGGCTCATCGTCCACGACATGTACATCTACTAGCTGCCGTACCTCGTCCTCCTCTGTTGGGAGCGGCGGGTCCGGCGGCCAGACTCAACAGCAGCGTGACTATAGTTAGCCAAATGGACCGCAGGCCACGACCCGGCTCTAAACCCTATACAGCACGGCACTAGGCACGATGCCTTAGTCGTACCATACCATGCTGGCACTGCATGCCTGGCCGGCGACCCACGGCATGGCACGACAGATGGTTAGCCGTGCCTTGTTGGCCCATCAGCACGGCCAACATATCGTGCCCGTGCCAGCCCAGGCACCTTGGGTAAAAAATCCCTTGATCAACTAAGAACAAGTAACAGATCTCAAATTTTTGTACAACACACAAGAGCAATACATGCATATCAGTATATCACACAAAAAATAAATTAACACAAAGTTTGAGCTGGTGCAATGGCTGCCTCATTAAAAAAGTACAGCCCAGCTCAATCAATATATAAAGCTTCAATATTACATAGTTCAAGTGTTCCAAGTTACAAAACATACATAATCACCTATCAAAATACAGATAATCAAAAGAGGCTTCAAGTTCCTTGTCCTCCACAGAATGCTGCGCTCTTGCGTCACCAGCCTCCCAGTCTTTGATGCAGGAGAGCATCTCCACCAATAAGATTAAAGGCAGACTCTGAAAAAATAGTAGACACGGAACACATAAAGCATCTTTAGCTAAGATTGAAAGCACTGGATAGGTTTGTTTGTGCTCATGCCACCAATTTAAAATGTTAAAATTATCATCAAACTGGCTGACGGTGTCACTGTCCAAGTGAGAAAATAGTTCAGAACCAGTACCAAAAGCAGCACCAATTAATGCTGCTTGCAGTAATGCACTTGCAGAAGTCGAGCAACCGCACGCTCCTCAGGGCGGGTGTGGCCTCGAGCCCCAGTCCTGGCCGGCCTCTCCGACACCTCCACCGGGCGGGCGTGGTCTCGTGCCCCCGCTCGGCAGCATGGCGCCGTCAGCGTCAGGCGATGGCCATGTCCACGCACCGCTGCATGGCGCTGTAGCTCCGGCACCAACGTCGCCCGGGTAGGCTTCCCCGCCCAGAACCAGCCCAGCTGCACTGGCACCATCTGAACTGGGCCGGCCTCCCTCGCCCGGCATTGGCCCAGCTGCGGCTTCTCCGTCCCCAGCCGCTGGGCCGTCGCCAGACACTTGGCCTCCTCGCGTGGTTGAGCCTCCAGAGATCGACTACGACGAGACATTCAGCCCAGTCATGAAGCCGTCGACCATTCAAGTTATTCTCAACATTATCGCATCTCGAGTATGGCCAATACATCAACTCAACATAAAGAATGCATTTCTTCATGGGCACCTTTATGAGACAGTCTACTGCCAGCAGCCACGGGGTTCTGTGGATCCATCTGCTCCTGACCATGTTGCCTCCCTCTTTATATGGTCTGAAGCAGACTCCTTTGGGCGTGGTACCAGCGTTTCGCCTCCTACATCTGCCGTCAGAAACATCCCTCTTTATTTACAGAGAGGGCTGCGACGTTGCCTACTTGCTCCAATACGTCGACACATCATCTTCACTGCCTCCTCGTCCGCATCACCGAGTGACTTCACTTTGAGTTTGCCATGATGGATCTTGGTGATCTTCATCACTTTCTTGGAATCTCAGTTTCACACTCCTCCGACGGCTTGTTTTTGTCTTAGCGACAGTATGCGCTGCATCTCCTTATAGCGAGCTGGCATGGCCGAGTGTCACTCCACGGCGACACCAGTCGACACTCACGCCAAGCTATCAGCTACAGATGGTGCTCCCGTTGCTGATCTGACTCAGTATCGCAGCCTCGCAGGTGCTCTGCAGTATCTCACTCTGACTCGACCGGATTTGGCATATGCTGTTCAGCAGTTCTGCCTCTTCATGCATGATCCTTGAGAGCCTCACCTTGCCTTGGTGAAGCGCATATTGCGATATGTGAAGGGCACACTTTCTTCCGGGGTTCATTTGGGCGTCGGTCCTGTTGACAGCCTAACTGGTTATTTGGATGTGGATTGGGCAAGCTGTCCGGATTCTCGACGATCTACCTCCAGCTACTGCGTATTCTTTGGCAACAATCTGGTGTCTTGGTCTTCTAAACACCAGACTACAGTCTCTCGCTCTAGTGCCGAACCAGAGTATCGTGTTGTTGCTCACGTTATGGCCAAGTGTTGCTGGCTTCGTCAACTTCTCCAGGAGCTACATCTACCGATTGCTACTGTGACGGTTGTCTATTGCGACAACATCAGTGCCGTGTACATGACCGCCAACCCAGTACATCATCGTCGTACGAAGCACATCGAGATAGCTATTCACTTTGTCCGAGAGAAAGTGGCTTTGGGACAGGTCCGTGTTCTTCATGTTCCGTCGTCACACTAGACATCATGACCAAAAGCTTGCCAGTTATTTACTAAGTTTAGGTCCAGTATTTGCATCCGAGATCCTCCTGCTGCGACTGCATGTGGGTATTAGAGATATGTATATAATTGTATTTGTATTCTTGTACAACAAGTCATACATGACTATATATATAAAACTCACCCGTCCCTGTTGGGTGTGTGGTGTCCCTCAATCTTTCCACACAGTAGTGATATTATATGCAACTATACATGAACTACATACACATCAAGAAACTTAATGATACCATGTGATTTATAAATTTGACATTAAAAAGACTTATAATTAAAGGAACATGGTCTTTCTACAACAAAAATTCAGAATGAAATGTTTTTGCCTGCAATGGTACCAACGGGTTCAAAAATTTGTATATGGGGAAGTGTAAGCATCAAAATTAATGATGATATTGGGTTCCGAACCCAAAAGTTTGTCAAGCAAGGAAATCCGATATCGCCCATCCTGTTTAATACAGTGGCCAATATGCTCTCTGTTTTAATTAGGAGAGCTAAGGATGATGTCCAAATCAAGGGCATGATACCTCACTTAGTTGAAGAAACATTGTCTATTCGGCAATATTCAGATGAGACTATCACTTTCATGGAACATGATTTAGAGTACAAGCTAAGATGAAGCTATTGCTATGTGTCTTTGAACAATTGTCAGGCTTAAAAATTAACTTTAATAAAAGTGACATTGTTTGTCAGGGAGAAGCAAAACAGTACAAGCGAGAGTATACTAAACTATTTGGCTGTGGAACAGGACCATATCATTTCGGATACTTGGAAATACCAATGCATCATAATAGTTAATCTCCATAATGAAGACTGGAGCGTTATTGAGGAAATAATATTTAAACGTAAACAAAGTAGCTGAAAGGCCAAACATTTATCCTATCGTGGGAGACTAATTTTATTAAACTCAGTCCTGAGCAGCCTCCTATATTCATAATATCCTTCTTTGAAATACCGAAGGTGTCCTGAAAAGACTAGGTTTGTACATATGGAGATTCTTTTGGCAAGACGCTAATTGTTAATGAAAATATTGCCTAGCCATATGGGAAATACCGTGCCAACCAAAAGATCAACGTCGGCTGGGATACCTAACCTCTGGATCAAAAATATATATTTGCTTAGCAAATGGTTTTTTATCAATTGCCAAACGAGGGTGGAAATAAATATCTGAGTTCAAAATGTCTCACCAAGGTTAAAATAAAATCGAGAGACGCATATTTATAGAAATGTCTGCTAAATATTAGGTAAGATTTTCCGGGTTGCAGGACTTTAAAAATAAAAGATGGATTTTAAATGAGATTTTGATTGGACATATGGATTGACTCTAAATCATTTAAAGAGAAATTTCCCAACCTATATAATATAGTCTCGTTGGTGCCTGTTACAGCTTGATTTCGACCATCAAATCCTGCATAAAAGAGGAACAATATCACATGCCAATACTAGAATAGGATGAATTATCTAACGAATTCCACAAATGCTGGTCTAAATATATATGTAGGTACATTTGAGCTAAAAATGCAGGAACAAAGCAAGCATGATCCAAGGCTAAGCAGCTCCAACCAATCAGAATGCACCATCCAAGCTCACACGGATCAAAGGGCCTACCAGTGCTGGAAACCGACCCAAGAAAATACCAGCCTCCTGCACAAAGCTGAGGTCAGTTGGTGCCCAACCTGGTTCGGCCCAACCAGCCGGGGCACCACCGACTTACCTCTTCCACGTGCTAGCTCCTCATTGGCTCCCAATGGCGGTTCAAGGTGCAACCCGTTGTTTTCTCGGCCATAGACCTCTGGTGCCACACCTATAAATATGAGAGAGGAGGGGGTAGGAATAGAGACACACTTCACACTTGTAATTTTTACCTTCTCCTCTCCTATTCCGAGCTCTAGGCTCTCTCTAAATGTGTAGCGCTGCCTAGGCGGTGTTAGAAGATAGGAGGAGAGTGAGGGGAAGTAGGGGAAGTGCCGGAGTTGTCGGCACTCTCCTCGAGCTTGTACCTCGACAGATGCTTATCAATCAAAGTAAGTGATCATGACTTTCTTAGTGCTTTAGTTTCATAGCTAAGTAGTACTTCTAACTCTTTAGTTGTTTGCTTGATCAATGTTCACTAGCTTAGTGGATGGTCTAGTCTAAGACTCCTAATAGAGACGTATGTTCTCGGCTGAGGCTAGAGTTAGTAAATGACAGCGTAGACGTGGTATCTAGGCTAGACTTTACCTGTTAGTTGTGGTATATCCCATGGTTTGATGAGGTAGGTGACAGGTGGTGTCAGCCCTGTTTACTTAGTGTAACCCTTCCCGTTCAGGTATATCCCAGTGCCGTATTACTGGGGTGTCTTGGTTTTATCCATACGGAGCCAGTAGCCCGAAGTAAACAACTAGAATAGTTCTACCTTACCTTTGATTCTCAACCTTAGGAATCCTCTCCGCTCCTTGCCTCTAGCCAGTGTGTGTCCTTGGACGAACCTAAACCTAAGAGAGTGTACACACGTTCCTCAGCGGATACGATACCCTGGAATACTCTCGGGTGAAAGCTACAATGGTATTCCGTGCACTTGCAGATTTATCGGTGACATTAGAAATACCTAACAAGCTTTCTAGCGTCGTTGCTAGGGAACGGTTGCTATTTTCTCTTCGGACCCAGGTCGTCCTCGTATCTTTTTTTTCCTCGGATTCTATCTTTATCCCCACTATCCATGGAGTAGCCATCCATTCAATAGCTCTCCGCATCTAAGGGCGAGTTTTGTGGGCCACCCTCTCTTGCTGATCCAATTCTTTCATCTAGCTACACAATCAGCCCCGGTTACATAGACAAGGTTCAGGAACATCCCTTCTTAGGATGAAAATCCCTACCATCATCTGCGCGAATTTGAGCAAGTGTGCTCGTGTCTGATAGGCATGACACATGAGGCTCTCAAGTGGAAATTGTTTCCCTTCTCTCTTATAGAGTCGGCGAAGCAATGGTACACAGCCAATGTAAGAAGTGCGAACGGGGATTGGAATAATCTTTGAGATAGGTTCTGTCTCGCTTTCTTCCCAGTCTCCCATATCTATGCCTTACGAGCAGAGATTCTGACCTTCTGTTAGAACAAAAAAGGAATCTATCATGCCGCTTGGGCTAGGATGTCCTCTCTAGCCCAATCCAGTCCAGACTTGTCTCTCCCCGATCACTTACTTCTTCAGCATCTCTACATGGGGTTGAGCAAGGACGATGCACACTACCTCGATGTCACCTCAGGAGTATCTTTTGCACACAAGACTCTAGCTGAAGGAAGGGAAATCATAAACAAAATCATGGAAAATACCTCCTTCATCTGCACATGTGAACCTCCTCAGGAAAATCCTAAAGTACACCATGAGGAAATTCTAGTAGCCGAATCCCGACCCATAGATACCCAATCTTTAGATTCGACTCCTGAATCCTCACCTGACCCGAAACACCAAAGAAAGAGGAACCTCTACCTTTGGAATTCTCACATAGTTTCGAAGAAGATCTTTGTGAAGACTATGGGAACACCTCGAACTATTCTTATCAAAAGAGACCACTAGTCCCTGTCACTCCTCCTGAGCCATGCGAAAAGGAATTCCTTCAAGAGGCCATCAAGGAGTTGATGACTCTAATGAGCAACGAATGGTTGAGGGAAGGAGAGTTATCTCTAGAACCACTCCAAATCAAACATCCTTCCTCTTCCATCCGATGCCGCATAAGGGACCAAGATGTGATAGCTCTTTATAACCCAACTGTCGGAGCCAATATCATGTCAGATAACTTTGCACTAGCCTTTCTAGGCGGCGAAGCCTTAGCCCCGACAGGCAGAACACTCAAAGGGCCTTCAGGTTCCCTCATGGGCAGTTATGGGGTGATCCAAAATATGTCTGTTTGGCACAAGGCTATTAAGGCAAGCCTCAATTTCCATGTGTTCGAAGTTCCCCACTTCGACATCTTGATAGGGCATCCCATCGAGAAGCTCCTCATAGATCTACTAGATTCAGGGAGCCTTAGCATCAGATTAGGGAATGAATCTCATGCTATCCCAATCACTCAAACAATCAATACAGTAGCAGAGATCTCCCCTATCACAGTCAATTGAGGAAGTGTTGGATATCACTCCTATGGACTCACCAGAATCACTCCTTGAGAAAGATGCAAAAGAATTCATCTAGGAAGAGGAAGATTCTAATGAGGTCCTAGAACTCCCAAAGTTCGAAAAACCAACACGATCCCCAATTGAGCTGAAACCTCTTCCCTCTGGGCTCCGTTATGCTTTCTTGAACAACGATGTAGAGTCTCCTGTAATCATTAGCGACAAACTCTTAGATGAGGAGACCGCAAAGCTTATTGCTGTTTTAGAAAAGCATCAGGCTGTGCTAGGTTATGCCCTCCAGGATTTCAAGGGCATCAGCCCTACTCTTTGCACTCATTGCATCCCTATCGATCCCACCATGGCACCTTCTAGGGAACCCCAAAGGAGGTTGAACAATGTGATGCGTGAGGTTGTAAAGAAGGAGGTCCTAAAGCTCCTACACGCCAGGATCAATTATCCTATCTCATATAGCGAGTGGGTAAGTACGGTGCAGGTGGTATCCAAGAAAGGAGGCATGACAGTTGTGGAAAATAGCAAGAATGAGCTAATTCCGCAGCGTACCGTCACGGGATGGAGGATGTGCATTGACTACAGGAAGCTGAACAAGGCCACAAAGAAAGACCACTTCCCACTACCCTTTATTGATGAGATGTTGGAGAGGTTAGAAAAAGCACTCTTTCTTTTGCTTCCTTGATGGCTATTCTAGTTATCATCAGATTCCTATCCATCCCGATGATCAAAGTAGGACAACTTTCACATGCCCCTACGGAACCTACGCCTATCGAAGGATGTCATTCGAGTTGTACAATGCACCCGCATCGTTCCAAATGTGTATGATGTCCATCTTCTCGAACATGATCGAAGATATTATGGAGGTCTTCATGGACAACTTCTCGATTTACAGTAAGACCTTCAATCATTGCGTTAGAAATTTGGACAAGGTCTTGCAGAGATGCCAAGAAAATGACCTGGTGCTAAACTGGGAGAAGTGCCATTTCATGGTCCGAGAGGGCATCGTCCTCGGACACTTAGTCTCCAAGAGAGGAATAGAGGTGGACAAGGCGAAGATTGAGGTCATCGAAGAGCTACCGCTGCCCACCAATGTGAAATAGATCCGAAGCTTCGTAGGCCATGCAGGGTTCTACCTGCGCTTCATCGATAACTTCTCTAGTATTGCTAGACCCCTTACGAGCTTACTAGCTAAGGATGTACCTTTCCACTTTGATGATGAGTGCCTAAAAGCCTTTATATCCCACGGTTTGATGAGGTAGGTGACAGTTGGTAACAACCCTGTTTACTCAGCGTAACCCTCCTTGTTCGGGTATATCCCAGTGCCGTATTACTGGGGCATCTCGGTTTTATCCAGGTGGAGCCAGTAGCCCGAAGTAAACAACTATGATAGTTCTACCTTACCTTTGATTCTCAGCCTTAGGAATCCTCTCCACTCCTTGCCTCTAGCCAGTGTGGTGTCCTTGGATGAACCTGAACCTAAGAGAGTGTACACACATTCCTCAAATACGCTGGAATACTCTCGGGTGAGAGCTATAACGGTATTCCATGCGCTTGCGGATTTATCTGTGACGTTAAAAATACCCAACAAGTCTATTATTCTCATGTTACAGTGGGTTATATCACTACTACAGAACAACTATCCCAAACACCCCATCACCGCCGGTTGAAAATGAACCGACGGTAATGAGCTATCATCGCCAGTTCTATTTGGAACTGGCGGTGATACCCATCATCACCGCCGGTTCGTATTCCAAAATATGTTCAACAAGCATCACCGCTAGGTCATAACATGAACGAACCGACAGTGATGCAATCACCACCCTAATATTTCCCTCCCTCTCCCACTCTTCTCCAACTCATTTTCCGGTCCTTCTCTCTCCCCCACCTCCCCTCCCACACACGCTCCTCCCTCTCCCACGCACGCTCCTCCCTCTCCCACGCCGCCTCCCTCCCTCTCCCCCGCCGGCACTTCCCATGCCGCCCCTCGCTTCCCCTCCTTTCCTCTAGCACCTCCCCCTCCCCGGGGAAGAGTAGGGCACGGGCTCTGAGGCGGCGCTTGGCTACAGCGCAGATCTGCGACAGTGGAACAGCGGCGGCGGCTGCGGAGCGGGGTGTGGAGCTGCGGCGCTCGGCACTGGCATGGAGCAGCAGTGCTTGAGCGGAGTGGGGCCGCGGCGCTCGGCGGCAGCAGCGCGTGGGGGCGTGCGCGACGGCTGTTTTTTATCTTTTTTTTGTTTTCTGAAATGGGTATCACCGCCGGTTCTAAGCGGGCGGTGATGCCCCGCCCCATCACCACTGGCCCAAATTCAACGGGGACCTAAACCAGCGGTGATGGGGTTTTAGAATCGGCGGTGATGACCTAGTAGTATTTTGTCGCGGTGAATATCTCTATCAGAAGAGCAATAGTTGGGATAAACTGGCGGACTGGCATAATCTGGTTGCTAAATTAGCAACTTCCTAGATTTCTATAGGGAGGGTCAACTTCACCTAGGATTTGCATAGACATAGTAATTTTACAGTACGATCTATGTATCAACATCTCATGAACCAGAACAATCAATTCATGAATAAATTTATTTGGAAGCTAAAAATCCCTCTACAAATACATATTTTATTTTGGCACTCCAAAGCGGTGTTATTTTAGCAAAGGATAATTTAACTAAGAGGAATTTCACTACACCACGGTTGGCTTATGGTAACTTGCGATCAGTTGCTAAAAGCGCTTGCAACAACTTGCGATCAGTTGCTATAGGGTTTTAGCAACCGACGCGGTCCGTCGCTGTAAGTGGGGTTGCTAAAGGCTTTAGCAACCGTCCACTTCTTTAGCAACCGACCCTCCATAGCTGTTGTATACCTTTACCAACCGAATGTACAACCTATTTAGCAACCAACAGTAAGTTATGGAGACTGATATAATCTGAATAAGTAATGTTAATTCAGAGCTATTTATGCTGTAAACCAATTACAGTAAGTCACATAGTCATAAGTAAACGGGCAGTCCTTCACATGATGACTGAGTAAACAAGCAAGAAATCATCACAAATGACTTATATCAAGTTAATTGACTTCATTAAGCAGTCCTTCACATGGTCATAAGTTACCATCATCTTTCCAAATGATCCAACTAATTAGGCCTAACTAGCTAGTTTTGTCACAAAAGCAACCACACTTGCAATTAGTTTACAGCATAATGTTTGCATGTTTACAAAATCTGTCACAAAAGACTTCCATGCCATGTACTTGAAACAGTCCTGCACAAGCTTCTGGCACCCAGAATTCTTCAGCCTACACTAAGATCCTAACAGTCCTGCAATTATCAATTCTTCAGCTTATCCCTTCCTGGACACTAAGAGGAAAAAATTAGTCAGTTATCAAGTGAAAGCAACGATGACAAAAAAAAGTGCTACTTGCAACTAACAACAGGTTGAGTTGGCTGTCTTAATGCTTTAATCACCCAGCAGGTTGAACATTGTCATCCTCCAATAAGTTTGATGCGAAGTAATCGAACTAGGAAACGTAGCTTTGAGTATTTACTGCATCCTGGGTATAATTCTTGACTATTGTCTTCTGCTAACTTACAAATTGAAGCTAAATCATCACTAGGTGGCTCAAAAGATTCATCATGCTCCATACACCCTCCATCATCTAAACCACAAGCTAAGTCCCTAATCAACTCATCTATATCATCATCTTCGCTGCGTTGCTCAATAAACTCATCTATATCGTCTTCATTCACAGAAGACGAAGAAACTTCTCCATGTAAGGTCCATGTTTGGTACCCTTTTAGAAAACCATCACATATCACGTGTTCTCGTACTTCACTTGCCTCTCTCCAAAATGAGTTAACACACTTTCGACAAGGGCATAATATCTTGTTCCCTACTGCTGAATTTCTAAACGCAAAAGCTAGAAAACCATTCAACCCTTTTTCATAGGCCTCCGTTTCCCTATATGCAATTCCTATGTTAAAAATAAATATAACTACAGCAGCAAACAATTTCAGTTATTATGAACAAGTTGTTCGGTACCTAGCCTCATTGGTGATCCACGATTTATCCATGCACCTTTATGTGAGATACGAAACAACTTTCAAATATGGAATCTAAAAATAGATAACAAGCATCAAAACATAGTTGCATATTTTTGTAATGTATTACATGCATACGCAAGGTATGAAAAGAACTCAGAGGCACACAGAGAAAATTAATGAATGGGTATGCAAAATTACCCTTTGTGTGAGCCGAGATTTGATAAGGTTAATGTCAACCGCCTTCCAATGAGAAACGCTTTCTCCAGCTGAAATCGGTACCTGCAAAGACAAGAAGTAGTAGTACTAATCAGTAACTGCAAGATCTGTACACTGTGTTTATGAAATAATAATTCCCTACTACGGGAGAGAGGGAGCAGAGCGGCCAGCGGGAGGGAGCAGCGCGAATGTCTTCAGTAATGCGGGCAAGCAATAAGTCCAGAGCAGATCGAACTTGGGAGGGAGAAGCAGAGCGAGCAGATCGACCAGCAGAAAATGCGGGCGCGCGGGCGGCTGCGGGCGCGCGGGGGCCGCGTGGGCGCGCGGGCGGGCGACAGCAGGCACGCGGGCGGCGGCGGGCCCGCAGGGGGCGCGGGCGGCGGCGGCCGCGGGGGGCGCGCGGGGGGCCGCGTGGGCGCGCGGGCGGGCGACAGCAGGCACGCGGGCGGCGGCGGGCCCGCAGGGGGCGCGGGCGGCGGCGGCCGCGGGGGGCGCGCGGGCGGCTGCGGGCGCGCGGGGGGCCGCGTGGGCGCGCGGGCGGGCGACAGCAGGCACGCGGGCGGCGGCGGGCCCGCAGGGGGCGCGGGCGGCGGCGGCCGCGGGGGGCGCGCGGGCGGCTGCGGGCGCGCGGGCGCCCGGGCGGCGGCGGGCCCGCAGGGGGCGCGGGCGGCGGCGGCCGCGGGGGGCGCGCGGGCGGCTGCGGGCGCGCGGGCGGCGGCGGGCGGCGGCCGGCGGCGGGCGTGCGGACGCCGGCTGGCGGCGGGGGCGCACCTGTGCAGGCAGGAAAGTGACTGCGTGAGGCACTTAGGGTTGGGGAGGGGTTGGGGGGCAGCCGTTTGTTGGGCCACTTGTTCGATTTGGGCTGCAAATTCAACTAAAATTTTCGCGCGTAGTTTGGGCGCGCGGGAGTCTGCCCGCCTAAACCTTTAGCTACCGATTGTCGGTCTCGATATAACATATTTACCAACCGATCGTCTGTTGATATAATCGTACAGATTTAGCAACTGATCGACTATAACTAAAACGGCTTTTAGCTACCGACTTTCCGTCCTAACCTTTTAACAACCAACAGCAAGTAGTTAGTATCAGTTGCTAAATGTCATCCGTGGTGTAGTGTTTGTTTGGGAGTCAAAGATATTATTTCCGCGATTGTATTGAAAGAATTAAGCATCTCTTGTTTCAAAGCTAATATGCCAAGACCATTTGGAGAATCGTAACTATGGCTATTGGGTTAATGCCACCAAAGTCAAAAGCGCATATGCTTGTAATTGGTTAATGTGTATAAGCCAAAAAAAAGACAAAAGCTTTATCTTTGTTGGGGTAGCAGCTCTTTTGTGGGCAATCTGGTGTACGCGAAACAATTTGGTTTTGACAAAAAAGAGTTTACCCCTTTTATATATAGGCTGTCCTCGAGGGAGCGTCCTGGGTGCAATTTTGGTTTCTATTACAGCGTGAGGATACAAGGAAGTTAGTCCACTTGGCAAGTAAGGCGTTGGAGGTCATCATCTTGGATATTTTTTTACCAATAATGGATGGAGAAGCTATAATAGACTATGCTTTTAAGTTCTTCGTGCTGTTCGCGTATCCTTTTTCCACAATATTTGTAATCGGCTGGCGAGCTGAGATTTATGTAAAACTTGGCTACGTGCAGTTGTAGAGGCAGGAAACTATTTCCTTTTTCTAAAATGCCGTTTCCTACATATCATGGCTCCATTCTAGATGGATAATACCTGTTCCTGAATGGTCATTGCATAGCTGATGTGGACAAGGACTTCTGTGTTTGAGTTCATGACCCTACCCTACCCTACCATTTTCCAGATAATACAGTATAGCACACTCTAATGTTGTGACGAATTACTTCTTTTAGTTCTTGTTTCGAAGATCCTGGTATACTACATTGTTTTTCCATTTCTCTCTGACGTACCCAATCGTCCCAATGTCCTCTTCACGTTACTCAAGGGAAATATGTGAAGTGAGAGGGTGAAATAAGCAATGTCCTCCAGTGCTTCCAATGCCCATTAAACTTCGAAAACCTGAAATCAAACGACTGAAGAGTCCATGTCTCACCGGTTCTTCCTAAGTCATATACATGGCTTAGCTATTGCGCCTTTGTGCTTTTTGGGCTTTCCAAGTCGTGAAATCGATGGCCTTTGTCCTTTTTGCCCTAAACCCTAATCGACTGAAATCGATGGACACAGCAGGTGTTGTGATGACAATGCACACGCATGATGATCCGCACATCATGTCGATCATCTTTCTTGATTATGTCATTTCCAACTGAAATGATTAGCTTTAAGACCTGCTCGTTCTAAGGGTTCCAATATTGTTGTGGTGAGACCTGTTATTCTGTTGCCATTAGCACTAACGATTGTGTCAGAAAGTGCTATCTCTTTCACTCTTTGGCCTAACAAACCAGGTGAAGGCAAGTATGCTCTTTTGTATCGGATCCTACTCAGCAAAGGAAACTTGCACATTTGGTTGTTGGGTCAACGTGAAAAGCATCAAATTCCATGCCCTCACATTTGGTATATTATGGAAACCAAATGCACTAGGCTTTACTTTGTTAGTGTCATTATTATATATAATTGTTTGACATGAAACCCCTGTTTTTGACTTCCACCTCGCATTATTCACTGCAAACATCAATCTAGCTAAAATTTCCGGTCAACAGCTTTCGAATGGAAGGGATATTTTTATCTGGAACTTACATAGACATGATCATTTCATAGTTCGGTATATGTATCAATTCCTAATAAACCAGGGTACTCCCTTTCGAAATAAATTTATTTGGAAGCTCAAGACTCCACAAAAAATAAAGATTTTCATTTGGTACATCCAGCAAGGTGTTATTTTAACCAAGGATAGTTTAGCAAAAGGGAATTAGACTGTGAGTAAAAAATGTTGCTTCTACGATTGCAATGAAACAATTAAGCACCTCTTTTTTTATTGCCAACATGCTAAAATTATTTGGCATATTGTTCATATAGCTACTGTGTTAACCCCACCTAAGTCAATATCTCATATGCTTGGACATGGTTAACTGGCATAAACTAGAAAGATAGATTATTGATTTTTATAGGGGCTACTGCTCTTATGTATGCTATTTGGTGTACACTGATAACTTGATTTTTGAGAAAAAGTATGTTACCTCTTTTATGCAGGCTATTTTTACGGGAGAATATTGGCTGTGATTTTGATCCCTACTGCAGCATGAGGAATCAAGGGAGACTGTCCGTTTGGCAAGCAAAGCGTTAGAGGTTATCGATTTGGATGTCTTCGCCAACAATGGATGGGGAAGCAATAAGAGAATTTGCTTTTAGTTACTTCCTTTAGTTGGTGTACACTTTTACTTATTATTTATGATCAGGTTTGGAGCTGAGATTGCTGTAAAAATTAGTTGTATGCGGTTGGCCACGCCAGAGACTCTCCCTTTTCTAAAAAAAAGTAGGAATTTTATCTCTTCCATAGGTGTAGCGTTCTTGATCGTTGTCTTTTGTTTAAAGAATGAACATGCTACCAGACAGAGATCTGTTGTGTTTTAATGTTAACACGTTTTCGACTGTTTGTCTAATGAAGACTGCATTGTTATCCTGTGTTATCAGTTGAAATCCTTTTAGATTGATAAAATCCTGATGGAAAATTAGTTGTTGTCATTCTTCCCGAAAAGGGTTTACTGGATGTTCTTACCAAATCCGATCAACATACCAAATGCGCTAGAAGGCATGGATCGCTGCGCAGACCGGTCGGACCGGTTCATCTAAGCGCATCTTGAAAACTAGATCCACCCACCTGGGATGGATCTCATCGAAGCTGGTGAAGCTAGGACTGTCTTTGGGTCGGTAGGCCACACAAAACATTCTCGAACGCTGTAAAGAAACAAGAAGAACACAAAATAGTATCGGGTCATTGGGCGGACATTAGTATCGACCCGACACTAATAACCCTCTCTAGGGACATGGCTGATGCTCGTATCAGTATTGGCTGCTATGAGCTGCTATAACGGTGGTATTTTTGTCTGGACCGATTGCACGTTCTTTAGTAGTGAAACTTTAGTTCGGACTAGTTAGTTTAGTCCAAATGGTGGATTTTGAGAACTAATATTTTAGTTGAGGTGGAACTAAACTTCAGCTACATTTTAATCTACCTATTTAAATCACTTAATGGACTTACTTAGACCATGGATTCAAAAAGACCTCAGACAGCCCGAAAAAGAAGGGGCTCACCCATCGCGACGCGCCCAGCTGTCAAACCCAACTCCACATCCGACGATCCAGCCACGCATATACCTACTGTAGTGCCGGCCGGGCCGGGCGTGCTCAATCTTTCCGCACCTTTGACGATATTGTACGTGCAACTGCGGCAGGAGCCGGTGCCGAAATCGCAGCAGGTGCAATCCATCCCGATCCGAACACGCTAGCGGCTAGCTCGTCAAATGGGCATCGATGCCGTGTGCCTAGCTATCTAGCATGGCCTCACCCTCAACTCACGCATGCGTATGTGCAGCAGCGGCGCCTTCATTCGTGGTTTGCCTACCTTTTGCAATGATCGGTAGATATCTCCAATCGTTCCATTCTACAAACTGACGAGTCACTGTGCATCGTCCATCTTTCCAAACCGTCCACGTCTTGGAGCAGGCATGGCGGCTAGTGCAGCAAGCAAAGGAAGCACACATGGCGGATTTGCAGAAAGCAGAGGGAAGCGGCCCACAGGCCACAGCTCTACACAATGATATTTGAGGTGTACTGTACACATTTCCCGAAGTTCCGGTATTTATGTACAGTAAGCCTGTCTCTAATTTTCTCGAGTGAATAAGAGCATATGATGCGTGGGGTGGGTACACATTATTTTGGGAACCCATATTCAGAAGGTTTTCTTGTCTTTCTTGAGGACAAAATTTGATCTCCTCTTTTTTTTCAAATTGTGGAAGAAGTTCACTTCTCTTCAAGTCATACGAGTGTCACACCCGGAACCACGGGACTCCGCACATGACGTACATATTCTAGGATAACGGACGGGACATGGTCCATGTCCCGCATCAGTTGTAACTACTCGTATCGTATCTGGCTAGAATTTTTATGTAACCCTATCCCTCCAGACTGTATAAGGGTGGGCAGGGATTACTCAAAAATTATCAACACCTAAGGCAATACAAACCTCCACACAGGACGTAGGGTATTACGCTCTCGGCGTCACGAATCTGTCTAAATCTTGTGTTCTTTGCACCTTCGAGTTTTTGATCTCAGCGACACCCACCTACAATCTACCACCTCGAGGATATCCCTCGGTGGGTTTGGATGTTAAACACCGACAGCTAGCGCACTCCCATACTTCCAGTAACGCTCGGTTTACTATTTCCTGACTAGTACTCTATATTACTGAAGGGGCCTCGCTTCCATACTTCCAGTAACGCTCAGTTTACTAGTTCCTGACTAGTACGCTATGTTACTGAAGGGGCCTCGCTCCCACACTTCCAGTAACACTCAGTTTACTAGTTCCCGACTAGTACTCTATGTTACTGAAGGGTCCTCGCTCACATACTTTCAGTAACGCTTATTTTACCAGTTCCCGACTAGTATTCTATGTTATTGAAGGGGCCTCACTCCCATACTTCCAATAACGCTAAGTTTACTAGTTCCTGACTATTACTCTATGTTACTAAAGGGGCTTCGCTCCCATGCTTCTAATAACACTTAGTTCACTAGTTCCCGACTAGCACACTATGTTACTGAAGGGGTCTCGCTTCCATACTTCCAATAACGCTCAGTTTACTAGTTCCCGACTAGTACTTTATATTAGCCTCGCTCCCATACTCCCTAACCTAACCAATGAGATCGAGGAGGAGTCCGCTCTTGACGCAACTTCGACTCGTGATGCACCAGGACTTTTCAGGTCGGATGGAATCCAATTTAGGGGAAGAGCGTACCCATCTCCTATTCGGGTTACAAAACGCGGCTTCTGTATACCACTTAGTGACTCGGCTGACTCCTAGACTCGGGGGCTAGCACCGTTGACCATATGGCGTATCTCCTCTGATTTGGTCGGTACCTATGCTACTCGGCGTAGCTTCGGTGGCTCGTCTAGCTCCTATGCTCTAGGGCTGGGCGCGACAAGGCACTTGGCGTACCTTCGGTGGCTCGTCTAGCTCCCATGCTCGGGGGCTGGGCGCAACAAGGCACTTGGTGTACCTTCAGCGGCTCGTCTAGCTCCCGTGCTCGGGGGCTAGGTGCAACAGGGCACTCAGCGTGTTTTCGGCGGCTCGTCTAGCTCCCATGCTTGGGTCTAGGTGCAGGAAACAACTTGCCGTATCACTGTGCACAAGCTGAAGAGTTCATCTCAGGATAAGATTTGTTTTGGGCTGTAATTTCATGTTATTTGGGAAAATTATTTGCTTCACCATTTTTCAGGGATGTTTTCTCCAAAAAAGGGATTTTTGAATTTCTAAATGAATTTACTCATTTTAACCATCAAAGTAAATTCTTATTTTTTTCACAACCCATGCCATGATTCTTTGGATCCTTTTTCCAAACCTTGGGATTTGGACTCAAGGCTTGGAGGCCGTGGGACACGTGTCACCGATGGCTTATTTTTTAAACTTTTGGAAGATAAGAACAGCAAGACTAATTTTACCCCCAGCCTTATTCGATTCAACCAAAGACTTGGGGGCTACTCCATATGGAGTGCAAGTTTCATCGCACCCCATATAAATAAAAACTTCACAACTACTCGGGGCATGGGCGCCTCACAACCTCGATGCAGCCAAGGAAGTACTCGTAAGACACCTTCTGGAGTTCGGAAGAACTCGAAGACGCCTTCAGAAGTACTCGAAAGTTCACAGTACTTGACTACGAAGAGCTCGGGGGCTTATCAGACCCGGGACCACGGAAGTGTGCACATGGCCTACATATTCTAGGATAAGGGATGGGACATAGTCCACGCCCTACATCAGTTGTAACTACTCGTACCATAGTAGGACTAGTTGGAATAAAAGGAAACTACTCGAGTAGTACTCGGGTAGGACTTCTAAGCTCGTATCTGGCTAGAATTTCCATATAACTCTATCCCCCCAGACTATATAAGGGCGGGCAGAGACCCCCTCGAAAATCATCAACACCTAAGGCAATACAAACCAACACACATGACGTAGGGTATTATGATCTCGGCGGCTTGAATTTGTCTAAATCTTATGTTCCTTGCACTTTCGAGTTACTAATCTCGGCGACACCCCACCTACAATCTACCACCTCAGGAATATCCAGCTTGGAGGTTAAACACAACAGTGAGAACACAATAGATGTTACCCTAACAGTGTAATCCTAAACGCTAAATGGTAAACAATGGGTCACTTTTTGTTTAGCCTTTAGATGGTTTAAACCGTTTTTAAACAAAGTTAAATGTGTTGAACAGTTTTGTATTATATCACCAAAATATGCATGTTCATGGCTTCAGATAATTATTCTAACAAATATATGTATTCATGCATGTAAAATATTAAGTGTATATATTTATGCAAGTAACAAATAAGTAAACATATTTGTTCATGTAAAAAAATATGTATAAATATGTATACACCTAAAAATGCAAATGGATTTGCCTCGTTTCCTAAACAGAGTGTTAAACGGCTGTTTAGCCTGTCTAATAAAGTTTAATTCCGTTGTGTTTATCATGTTTAGGCTGTTTTCTTCTTTTTTGACCGTTTAGTCACCAGTGATAGCCTAAACACCACGCCTAAGCAACAAAGTTTACCTCTATTATTTATCGTTTAGATGCCGTTTGGATGGTCGTTTGGGCGAACACTGAACTCAAAAGAAAATAGATAACTTGAGAGTAGATCAAATCCTAAGTAATATTACTAAACAACTTCAGCTTAATTTAAGGAACAACCTAATTAAGCATTCGTGGAGTAGCGGCCTGGAACTTAGTGGCTGCTATTTGGGTTATCAGGCCGCTATTACGGGCTGATGTTATATTGACTAATGAATCAAACTCTACTTTATTAACTTAAGTTCCTTTTGGGTGAAATTAGATGCCCATCCTTAATGAGTAATTATGAGTTAGTACCTTTTCTTTTAAAGTTTTTAATGTGATAGAGAGACATGTTTTATGAAATGCATACTTAAATTTATGAGTGACTTTTAAATTTAACCATTGAAAAACTTAGCATCTACTACAGCTTCCGCTATCTACTATCCGCTACTCCGTAGGGAAAATATCCCCATTAGACTATTAATCGTGAATTTGGTGATTGAATGATCACATAGTCATTAGGGTCACTAATAAATTCATGAACATATAGCTCAATTGAAAGGAATCGGTGCTCGTAGCCTAAGATGGGGAGGGGTGAATTAGGCAATTCTTAAAACCTTAATCTATGGCTCAAATTAGTTGATACAAAATATAAGCTAAAACAAATTATCTAGATGTGCAACTAGGATTCACTAGTGTGAAAATCTCATCCCAAAGAGTTTTGCAACCTATAACTAATCCTAGCAAGATACTACACTAAGAATGTAAAGGCACATAAGATTGCAATAAGAAATGCGGAAGCTTAAAGGAAGGGGATGAGCGGAAGCAAACTCTCGACACGAAGATTTATCCCCTGGTATCAGTAGGCACAAGGCCATTCTAATCCATATTGCTTAACCACTCACTAAGAATATTGCTTTCGGGTCACCGAATCTCTTCTAGGACTCTTCTTGACTCAGCACCAAGGATTAGCCACCAAGGCTCTTGCTAAGTCCTAGGTCACCTCGCTGTCGTTTCCACTAAGGAGCTTCTCTATGAAGAAAGGGGGTCTCCACGTCCCCAGCACAAAGCTATCATCGCCGCTCCACACCAAGCCGAAGGGTCGATGACTTGCCGGCGAGCCACCAAGATTCCAAGGGGCCGGCACTCCGAGATACAACTTGTAGTTCACTCAAGAATTAGCACACAAGGTAGTAACGTCTTACAATCTCACTCTCTCTAGAGCTAATTCTAGCACTAACACTCTCAAAGCTTGTGCTAAATCTAAGGATGTGATCAATAAGCTCTTGGGTGGCTTGGAGAACTTCTTTAGAGTTGGGTAGCTTCTCACGAACTCCAGCAGTCTCAAATGACCCGGGTTGAGGCCTTATATAGGCTAGAGATCCACTCCTAGATGTTGCTAGCTTTTCTACCAAAAATCCTAAAGCGTCGGTTAAACCGGTCATAGCCGTCAATTTAACCGGTCACTCTGAATCTGCATACTAGCCGTTGAAGATCTCTCTACCATGCTTGCTTGCGTCATCGCACTGACGCATTTCAGTGACGCACCGTTGGTTCAACCGATGCTGAAAACCTTTTGCTGTTCAACTCCAAAAACTTCTTGGGCAAACTAAACGATTAATGCACCGACGCCTCTTATTGCACCGTTGGTTCAACCGGTGCGACTGATTTCTTCTTCACTTGATCGTGTTGCAACTACCAATGCACCGACCCATTATATTCTGAGACCGTCGATTTAACTGGTTGCCCTTTTTCTGCTGTCACCTGTCCAAATCATCACTGCGGTCATTTGGACACCTTGACAGCGATTTGGACTGTCTTGTATATGGATTGGACTACATCCATGGGACCTAAAAATCCTACAAACTTGAGCTCACAAACATGTTAGTCCTATTAACTATGTTGTCAGATAATCACCAAAATCACAATTATGGCCTAATGGGGCCATGTTCCTTGCAATATCCCCTTTTTGGTGATTGATGACAACACAATCAAAGCAAGTGTAAATTTGCAAGAATTTACAAATTAAACCACTTACACTTGCTTGGATGCTTACCACCATCCAGTCTTGAATGTGGCCTTCCCCTAAGTCCATGGTTTCCCCTTTGCTTCTCCCAAATTTTTGAATTTGGTATTGGGTTTATTTGTTGGATTTCTTATACTCTAAACCTTGCTTGACCACTACTTCTCCCCCAATTTTGCCCATAATTGCTTCAATTCCACTTTTCTCCCCCTTTGGAATCAAATCACCTAAAAGGCCTACTAAAACAATATAGCTCAAAGGGAACAATTAGTAGCCTAGGGAGTTAGTTCCATGAATCATGATCCAAATAAGATGATATCAATGAAGATACCATTTGAAGCTCACTATGGTGGATCATACAATCATGAAACTAGCATGACATGAGCTAAGGTTTCCACAAATATGTGCACGAAATGATAATGTCAAAATCAAGTGCAGAACTAGTGATTTTAGCAAGAAAGCTTAGATCATTGTTGACGGCCATTGAATCACACTTTGTCTGCCAACTTCTCGGGAATAAATAGAGCTTTGCATCATGTTCCATAAATATTTTGTCAATTCTAATAAAGTTCCATAAGTTTTGGATGAGTTGTGAATGCAGGGACCTGTGTATAAAAAATGAGGCACAATTGGAAAAATCCCAGGCTGACCGGCCTCACGTAGGCCAGCCGGCCTAGCACAGGACCCAATCGCCACGTCATCGATTCAGGGGCAAGGAAACACACTTACCTTGATCCTAAGCCGTGCACTTGAAGTTGGTTTGATCAGATGACCCGAAAGGCTTCACCCATGGATTGAAGGGCCCACCTGCATGCAAGACTTGGGCAAAATCCTAAGATTCTCCTCCCTTGACAAAGCATAAGCATTGATCATCAAGTTAGAAAAATAGAGGGACAAAACACGCGGAGGTCAGGCTGGCCGGCCCCTTACTGTCAAACCTCGAACCAACGCAAATGCCACCGACACCAGGAGAGCATCAGGGACATCCTGGAAAAGGGTGGTGCCAAGTGGCACAAATCCCAAGCCTGCTAGCTTGGGAGAGGCCGGCTAGCCCCACTTTGCAGCCTCTCGAGCTCAACTTTGTGTGGAAGTTACCTCAACCGATGAAGTGGCATCCAAGCTAAGCATCAACCTCAGCACCGACCTGCGAGAGCTATAAATAGAGGGTCACCCATCACTAGTAACACACACAAAGGAGTTCTCATTCATTTCACTTTCTAGAGTTAGGTTTAGTAGTCTGGGACTTAGAGTCAAGTCGAGCTTGTCTCGGGATTCCGGAGTCGTCATCGGAAGTCTGGTATAAGCTCTTGTATCTTTCCTTTGACATTTATCAATTTAAGTTATCTTCCTTATCTTATCGAGTCACCTTTACTTTTCATATTTATTTATATTTCCAAGTTATTCAGCTTGTGTGCAGAAGTTCTATCCTCTAGCTTAGGCTTTGTTATCTTCCTTATTTTTTTCGAGATCTTACGGGTTTTCTCCCTCGGTCTAGGGAGCTCAAGTCAGGTCCCTAGGTTGAGAGAGATTTCTCTTGAAGGCCTCAAGAGAAATCCTAACACCAAGTGCAGACGTGGTGTCTGGCTTAGTGTTAGATAGGAAGTGTTTTCCACCCCACGGAACAGTGTGGTAGGTGGCAGGTGGTGACAGCCCTGTCCATCCCATGTAGTCCACCACGTTTAGGTGCTTTCATAGCAGTGGTAGCAGGTTGCCATTGGACTCCGCTCTCACACCTTTCTGCAGTCCTTCCTCTTCCAGCCGCTAAAGTAAGCTCTTGGTTCCCGATAACCAGTTAGAAGTAAGGTTTAATCTAGCGAGGCTAGCTCATTAGTTTAGAAGTGTTTTAGGAGTCTTTCTCACTCGTTGTCCTCCCAGCTGCTTACCGCTCTAAGGTTTAGAGTCTCTTGTGTCAAACGGTCATTGCGTGGCCATTCATCTTATTATATCTTACCTGGCTTACCCCCACTAAACTGTTCTGTTGATTTATCCAGTAAGATTTTATCATTCGTTCATTCAATACTCTATAGAACTATAGTGCTTTCTCATGGAAATTTACGATACCTTGGAATACTCCAAGGTGAAGTGCTATAGCGGTGAATTCTGTGCGCTTGCAGAATACATGTTCTATTGGGCATGAGAAACACCAACAAGCATTTCTAGCACTGTTGCTGGGGAGGCAATTTGGTGCTAAAGATATCGTTGAATAGTTTGATAAATTTACTGATTTATCACCACTAATTTTAGCGGGCTTACCATTGCTCTCTGCTCTTTGTGATATATGCAGAGGAGTATATGATCGGTTTTGATCTACCATACAACTTCAACCCGAATCCAGAAAGAATTGGGTGAATTGTCGTACGTAGAGTCATCCCACCTCGGAAAAGGCTTTCGTTAGGTCAAGGTTCGACAACACCAACTTCATCACTCATGGCTCAGAAGACTCTCTGTCAATTCTTAGCCCTGTCCAGCAGGCATATCGCTACTAGACTGAACACCGACCAAGGCAATGAAGGCTTTGAGCTGAAGATTAGGCTTGTCAACATGGTCTAAGCAAGTCCTTTCTGTGGTAAGGCATCAGAGGATGCCAATACTCATCTTCAGAACTTCTTGAAAGTGAGCAGCACAATCAACCCTAGAGGCACTACAATGGAAAATATTCATCTTTGTCTGTTCCCAATCTCTCTGCTTGGGAAAGAAAAGACATGGTTCTACACCAACAAGAATGCATTCACCACATGGATGCCTGCTCTAATGCATTCCTGGCCAAGTACTTCCGGTGGGCAAGACCAACACCCTTCGGAATAGGATTTCCAATTTTCAACAACTCCAGGATGAAACCATCCCGGAAGCTTGGGATCGACTCTAGGAATATATCGCAGCATGCCCACACCACGGCATGGAAGAGTGGCTGATCATCCAGAACTTCTTCCATGGCCTGAGTCAGCAAGCGCAAGACCACATAGATGCAGCAGCAGGAGGAGCATTTCTCTCCCTCGACGTTGCAAGGGCTAAGGCGCTCATCAATCTTTAGATTGCCTCCAACCAAAGTTGGAAGGGAGATAGGCAAAGGAGTACACCAAATTGATGGTGTAGATATGCTGGCAGCCAAGATGGATCTTCTCATGAAAATTAGGAATCTCTGCACTAGGAGGTCAACCAGATCATGGAGTCTCACATCACATGTGAGACAAGTGGCGATATTGGGCACTCGAGCAACAGTTGCCCGATGACTCAAGAGGATGTGAACTTCATTGTGAACGATAATCCCAATAACTTAGGCTACCGTCCTCAGCAAGGATGGAACTCCAAGCCCAACCTCCCCTTTGGCCAACAGCAAGGTAACAACTTTAATAACAATTTTTAGCCTTCATTAAAAGACCTAGTGTATGGCCAAAAACAAATTAATGGTATCATTAGCAAGAAATTTCAAGCTAATGATCAAATTTAGGAGTCTTTGGCTACACAGCTAGAGGGGTTTAACTTTGTTATTAAAAATTAGCTGAGATTCAAACCAAGTAGTTCAGCTGGCCTAATCTTGCCCTAACCATAACTCGGGAAAGCTATCCGGGCAACTGGAAGTGAACCCCAAGGAAAGTGTGAACGCGGTGATTACGCAGACTGGAAAGTCCACGCGAGATCCACCCTATCCGTAGGATGCAGGTACATGGTTGAAGACCGTAACCGCTAGGGATGCTGAAGCTGAAGATGAAGTGCAGGAGGAGGCCGAAGAATCCAACACCACAACTACCCAGGGAGAAACCGAGGAAGTCCCAAGGGCTTCTCGAGAGTACCACAATACAACCGCCTTACCATTTCAAGAACGGAGAAGGAGGCCAATGGCCGATGAGCAATTCGGCAAGTTCGTCGAGCTAATTAAGAAGCTCTATGACAATATACCGTTTCTTGATGCTGTGCAAGTTCCTACATCTGCCAAGTATATCAAGGATATCCTTGGAAACAAGAAGACTTTGGCAAACACTGAGGTTGTTCAACTTATGGAGGACTTTTGTAGCGCAGCTATACTTGATCCTCTCCTTGAGAAGAAGAAAGACCCAGGATGTGTCACACCCTAAAATATTCAATTTTAGGATGTGAATGTCTTTTACAATGTGTTTATCCATCTTTAGGGTTTTTTTTAAGAATTTTCCAGATTTTTCTGGCAACTATTCTCTTTTTCCATAGAGCTAAATCCATTTATTGGAAAGTTCTAAAATCTTTTTCTCAAATTCTAAGTATTTTATTTGGATTTCTCATGTCCCAAATTATCTCCAGAGTTTTTCTTTTCTATCCTAGCTCTATTTATAACATAAATCTTTCGATAGCTCTTTCCTTTCTATCGTAGCTCCATTTTCCGCATTTCTTTCATTCTCGTGACCGTAGCAGCGAGCCGTATCCTTTTGTACGCTCTTTTAAAGCTTTCCTTTTATTTGGTGTATCCTAATTACGGATATGCCTAGTCTTTAAGAACAACTAAGAACAGATACACCAAACAAAAAGAAAGCTTTAAAAGAGCGTACAAAAGAATAGGGCTCGCTGCTATGGTCACGAGAATGAAAGAAACACGGAAAACGGAGCTACTATAGAAAAGAAACAGCTATCGGAAGATTTATGTTATAAAGAGAAAAAAGAACTATAAGCTTCATTTAATTTAATTTAGAAAACTAATATAAAAGATATTCAAAAGAGAATATCCCTAATTATAATTAATTCGTATTATATTTGCATTTATAAAGATGAGGTACAACGTAGTCAAATTTTATATATAATTGTCTATGTACAATTTATCCTAATTAAACAATTAATTAGAAAAGAAACTAGTGAGAGCATCTAAACATCAAACTTTTTGGTTTGTGTTGAAGTAAACAAATTAAATTATAAACACATTTAAGTTGATATCAATCAAGTTAACATTAATTACGAAAATTGGAGTATAGATCTAATTGGATTTTAATTGGGAAAACTAGATGAGAGGATATTATTCAAATTAAATTAATATTTAATTTTAATAACAGGAACTATGGTACAACAAAGCTACAAAATGATAGCTTAGGGTTTTAGAAGACTAACGCAAAAAGAACGGACCGGAACGGATCTAAAACTCGGAAACTACGCATGAAACAAGGTTGCAAGGACCTATACGTGATTAACTATAGATTTCAGGGGCTAGCAAGGAAGATTTGCAAGACACAAAAATAGTGCTCGCAAATTAGGAAAAGTAGGGTTAGATCTGAAAAATACCACAGGTGGGGCTGGGTTAAAAAGATGCAATAGATCTACAGGGTTTTCTGCGAAGTTTGCAAGACACAGAAAAATACACGATAATTACAGATTTCTCCGAGGGCTAATTTGTGAAAGCTTCACAGCACAGGCATGGTGGCCGGCAGCTACTGTTTTGCAAATTCCTGATGTTCTGGGGCACGGGAGATCGCGAGGAGCGGGGCAAAAGAAAGAGGACGATGAGGGGATTCGATTCCATACCTTACTTGTAGCAGAGATGCGTCGTGGTGGCCGAATTTCGCCGGAGAAGTTGCGGTGGCAGTTCTGCCCAGCCTCTGTTCCTATGCAGCGATGCTGGGCAGGGGCGGACAGCAGGGGGGAGCGTGGCTTCAAGGGGGCAGGGCCAAGGCGCGTAGGGGGCCAGGGGCGGCGACGCTCTCGCGCGAGGCAGGCCTGGGCGCTCGACGAATTCTGGGTAAAATGTACAACCTCTGCAGAGTGAAAAGTGATATATCAGCTATGCTCACGGTTAAGAGCGGATTGGACCCTCACATGATTAATGAACTTGAAGATGAATTAAATCGTGAACCATGTTTATGGTTATGGTTATGCTTATGCTGTATCTGTTCTCTCTCTTTTAATGTGGGTTTTGGTATGAACTTATACCTTAATAATCAGGTGCTAATAAAACTTGACCAACTAAAATTGCTTATTGCAGTAAGCCAGTCAGCCTTTCCTTGCTTTTGGCCTTCATGTCATATAATTTCCAACACTTGCTAAGTACCAACCATAAGTGTACACACGCTTGTTATAATTGCTGCTCAGAGGAGAAAGTGATGTGAAGTCTTTTGAAGATGATGGCTGAGTTCTAGGCCTACGCAACCCCTGGTCGATTGCCTGTGAAGTTTGGAGTCTTTGTTTCCAAGATAAGCTTTATAACTCTGATAATCTTTATAGTCTTTTAATTCTCTTTTCGTGATACTGTTGCTGATTATTCAGTGATGAAGTCACTATATGTATGGAACTTGATCCTGACATACATATAGTAATGCATTCGGTTTTGTCCTTAAAACCGGGTGTGATAGGATACCCCACCATCGCTTGTTCAATTGGAGCCCAACACTTCAAAGACGCTCTTTGTGATCTGGGAGCAAGAATTAGCGTCATGCCAAAGGTAGTTTATGATAAACTTAACCATCATGCGCTTGTTCCTACTGCCATGTGTTTGCAGCTAGCGGACCAATCGGTTCGTTATCCCATGTGGATTGCTGAAAATATTCTGGTTAAAATCCAAAACTTTTTTGTCCCTGTTGATTTCGTTGTCCTCGACATGGAAGTCGACACCAAGACCCCTCTCATCCTGGGAAGGCTGTTCTTGAGCACAGCGAATGCACACATTGATGTGGGAGCCGGAGAAATCCAGCTCAACATTAATGGGCAGAAGGAAAGATTTGCCTTCAGACCAAAGGTCGAACAATGCTCACAGGTTAAAACTTTTAACCGGAAGAAGAAATCTGAGAAAGAGCCGGAGAAGCCATCAACCCCATCCATCGAAGTCCTCATCGAATTTGTGGAAAGTTTGAGGATTCAAGAGGAGATCAAGGAGCATAACCAGTGGAACATGAAGCAAAGAATCCAGCGTCAGAAATTTCTAGTGCTCGAGAAGAAAGAGATTGAAACAAGCAAGCCCACAAAGAAAGTGTTGCAAAGGAAAGTGTCATCACCGACGACAACCCCATCTGATGATGATAATTGAACCCAAAGTATGGAGAGTTCTGCTCCGTACTCAAAACCCGAGCTCTTGCTATGAGGTAACATGGTTGTTATCCATTCTTTGTATTTACTTCCATGCATAATTTATTTCAACTTCATCATAGCATGTTTAAATTTCTGCAAAGTGCATTTTTATTTTTTGAACTTATATTTCAAGTGCACTGCATAAAAAAGATCAAAAATTTTTGGCCAGTTTGCAGTCCGGCTGGCCCCACCTAGGCCGGCCAGCCCCACTTGTCAACCGCTGGCTAGTGTGCAGCTGTAGGGAAGAGCAAAAAGGACAAGAACTTCAATCAGAGAGGGAAACACCCGTGAACATGCATGCGCAAGCCATTTAACCCCATCATGGGTGATTATGCTCCCTTTGCACCGTTCACGTCCCATCATGCAACATTCTTGCTTGAGTGCTCATGCAGGAATGAGACATGATGAACAAGGAGCGTACAGGACAAAGCAGAGTGAGAGGAGGTGCACCACCAGGCCGACCGGCCCCATCATAGCCGGTCAGCCTCCCCCTCGCCGGTGCCGTCCCATCGCCACCAAACACGGCATTATCACCTACAAGTCTACGCTCAGGAAGACGAGGTGGAGCTCCCGGCGCCGTTCATGAGCCCACCAGCCTGGCCTAGGCCGGCCAGCCTGCCTCCTACGTGTGCCTATAAAATCCGACACCCGCAATGTTCATCCTCGCACTCTTAGCTCAGGTACACAGGCATCTCTATGAATTCGAGTTTCTCTTCTCTCTTCCTATGTATCCTTGCTCAATTAAGCTCTTGGAGGTAATTAGGCAAAGGTACTTAGTGCCAGCTTACCCACCAAAAATAGAATAAAGTAGTAGCTAATAACTAGAAAAAAATTAGTGCTAACTTCTGCTTAGCCAAAAAAATATTTTCCCTCTTTGAAGAAAGCTTGGGCGTGCTTGAATGACGAACGTTTGTGGTGGTTAATTCCCCACAAGGACAACTGGCGACTAACGAATTTTTGTTTTGTCCTTCGGGTATTTTGTGTGCGCACTAATCTTTTGTAGGCACCATGTGGATTGCTACAAAGAACAAGCTCAAGAAGCTCAGGGAGCACTGAGTACGGTGAAGATTAGGGACCCTACTTGATGTAGCACTGGCCCGATCTTCCGATAGGTAAGATAGATTCGATTGGTGGAGAACTCGACGTGGCGATCCGAGTTTCTAATCAGGCATGATTCGAACCCCTGCAACCGTTACACCACTGCTCCGTTGGTTATCAACCAAGCACAACTCGATTGACCTCGCCAAAAAGGCTTTTCCCTGCAAGCGAATCGAAGAACACAAGCAAGAAAGTATAAGCGCGCAATCTGAAATTGCGGATGTGTATGAAGCAAAGACAAGTATGGGGTTCAAGCTCTGATCGCAAAAGGACTAATCACCATAGTGGTGAAGAACAAGAATGGGGGCCATGATGCGCAGCAAAAGGACTCGACGTCACAGTTACAATGAAAGAGATTTGTTTCTTGATGGAAAACTAGAACTAAACAAAACCTCAAACCCTAATGTGGCAGCTACTACTGATTTTATACCAAAGGGGAAACATCCTGGGGTTGAGGGCAACCAGTTTGGGGCATCCTCGACCTGGGCTTAAGGCCCAACACAATACAAGGCTGACTTGGCCCAAAATTGGTGACGCAGCACCTTGTCGTGGTCACACAGAATGATCCACGAATCTTCTAGAGCTCGGACTAGAACCAAAAGAAAGATTTTGTTGTCTTGTTTCCAACGCATCAAAGAATGTCTTGTTTTGACATCGTATAAAGGAGATATCAGTGTTTCCATTCAGGGTAGTCGGCTGAGTCTGAGCCGGACGTGAGGACCAAGTTGGAGACAACTTGTAACTCGTAGAAGATCAAATCTTGGGTGTATCCAGCATGGTGATGTCCTCATCATCATTCCCTTCTTGAATTCGAGTCATCCTCGACTCCATCCCACCATCAAACTCCTACAAAAGGTTAGTGACAACAGCATGCAATTTGCTAGACATAGTAGGATCATGTGAAAACGAAACATGTTTGCAAAGCATGGTATGGCATGGCATTGCATCAACATAATTTTCAGCATTAAGAGATGTCTTAGCAGTAAAGGACCTCCTTTCAACTTAATCTGTTGGGATGTAGCAATAGGTGGGTCTAAAGCATGATCATTCTTAGAAATTTCAGCAAGCTCTTTGTCATATTTCACAATTTCAGCAGGTTTCAAAGGAAGTAAAACAATTTTCTTGCCCTTATACATCAAAGTATATGTATATAAAACAATTTTCTTGCCCTTATACATCAAAGTATATGTATTAGTTCTACCATGGTGCAAAGCATCAGTATCATATTCCCGTGGACGGCCTAATAAAAGAGAACATGCTTGCATAGGCATAACATCAAAATCAGCATAATCATGATGTGAACCAATAAAAAAGTGTATTCTTCCTGATCAAGATACCTTTGCCTTACCACTAGTGTTAAACCATTCGAGGTGATAAGGTATGGGATGAGCATGTTGGATGACCAAATCCGAAATAACCAAGTTGTTGCAGCTCCCACTATCAATTATTGTACGAAGATGACAATCCTTGACAATGCGGAACATGTTGAACAAATTATGGCGTTGTAGCTTCTCCGGCTCATGCTCAAGCTGTGTACTCAACACACGCTGCACAAGAATAGATTTGTAGCCCGCAGCAGCAGTCATAGGATCAATAGCCTCTGTCGGAGGATTTCTCCAGCCGGGTGGCAGAATGCACCCGCCTAATCCTAGTTTAGGATGAGTTTGGGGAGGCCAAGGAACGCTAGATCAAGAGGCGTATGAACACGAAAAGCACACAAGGGATTTAGAGTGGTTCAGGCCGCCGGAGCGTAAAACCCTACGTCCACTATGTGTTGTATTGCCTGAGCTTGTGAATCTTGTGTGTTCGTGAAACTTGAGAAAACTTTCGTTCTAACGTGCGCGCTCTCCCTTTTATGGTCTCAAGGCGATATATTAAATAATGTACACATTGGAGCCTTAAATGCTACAGATTCGGAAATCTTCCTCTTTGGCTCCCGTGCGTATCCTCTACCAGGATATGGTCATGTGCCATCTCGCCTGCATAGGGTCTGCTGCCGGTGACATGCATAGTGGAAGACGTGCCGTCACTGTTGGGTCAATTCCCGCTGACAGGCGAAGGGGCAATGTTGACCTGCCATGCTGTAGCCTCCGCGCACACTGTAGCAGCGCACGCCACAGCCATCCTACAGCAGATTATAATTACCCTTTGCTCATGCGCGCAGTGCTGTAATGTGACTACACGCACCCGCCCACTCGCGCAGCGCGGTGATGTGATGCGCCGCCTCAGTAACAGGCGGGCTTGCCGTGGTGTCAGCATACCTGCCCAACATCGCAGTGGGCATCCCATGCTCTATCTTGGGCACGCGCACCCCACCTACCCGCAGTTAATACGGTAGTTGGGCTAGTGTCCCGCCAAAGGCTGGCTGCCACCGGACACGTGGCAGAGCTAGCTTAGCAGCCGCTTCCTCAGGGGCACGTGGCGGCACCTCCATTGTGTGTTGTATTGCCTGAACTTGTGGATCTTGTGTGTTCATGGGACTTGAGAAAACTCTCGTTCTAACGTGTGCGCTCTCCCTTTTATAGTCTCAAGGGGAGCGCGTACATTGAGCGGGGTCCCGACAGGTGGACCCGGCGATATATTAAATAATGTACACATTGGAGCCTTAAATGCTACAGATTCGGAAATCTTCCTCTTCAGCTCCTGTGCGTATCCTCTACCAGGGTATGGTCATGTGCCATCTTGCCTACACAGGGTCTGCTGCCGATGACATGCACAGTGGAAAACATGACATCACTATTGGGTCAATTCCCGCTGACACGTGAAGGGGCAATGTTGACCTGCCGTGCTGTAGCCTCCGCGCACACTGTAGTTGCACACGCCGCGGTCCTCCTATAATTACCCTTTGCTCATGCATGCGGCACTGTGATGTGACTACACGCTGCCTGCCCGCACGCGCAGCGCGGTGATGTGACGCGCCACCTCGGTAACAGGCGGGCTTACCATGGTGTCAGCATACCTGCCCAACGTGACAGTGGGCAGCCCATGCTCTGTCTTAGGCATGCGCACCCCACCTACCCGCATTTAATGCGGTAGTTGGGCTTGCATCCCGTCGAAGGCACGTGGTGGCACCGGACCTCCTCCCCGGAAGGAAGGGAGGTCCGGGCCCCCGAGGCCGGTCCAGGTGCACAGGCCCACTGGGGGTCCGGCTTCCACATGTGACGGCACGAGACCACCCCGCGGTGGTTCGGGCCCGCGGTGGCCTTTCCTGAGCACCTTGTCCTTGTGGGCCCATGGAGGCGCCGGACCTGTGATAGCACGGGGTAAGGTCCGGAGACCGTGACCCCAGCTGTCATGCTCGGGCCGTACGCCTCGTCACCCAAAGGCTTAGTGCGAGGTTACGGATAACCTCGCGCCCGTCGTGTCGGACACACTAGCAATAGGTACCCTGGTCTGTATGTACCGACAGCCTCTTCTTCGCTCTCCGAATCTGCAACATAGTTAGCAGCAAGAGCCAAATTATGTTCAACATCACTAGCACTTACATACCCTCCATTATTAGTAGCAATGAATGCACGATGACTCGGGCAATCCTTCATGACGTGGCCCATGCCCTTGCAGCGGTGGTGCGGCTCGATAAAGCACCGGTAGAAACAACCTTCTTCTACGGTTGGGACTGCACAGAAGACACATTGCTTACCTCGGAAGTAGGTGTAGTAGCCGGTGGTGTCACTGGTGGCTTAGCAACAAGTGCTTTTGGCTTGTTGAGGTTGGAACGCTGCGAAAAAGATCTTATAGGGTTGGATCTGAAATTCTATTGTTGTTGTCGTCCCTGTACTTCCCTTTCAGCCTTAAGAGCAAGATGATACAATTGGCTGAACCGTGTCCATTCTTTATAATCAAGGATATCCTGTATATCACGATGCAAACTACCAAAAAACCTAGCACAAGTATCCTGATCATCCTCATGTATATTACAATATGCTAAACCAATAATGAGCTCCTGATAATATTCCTCTACCCCTTTATCACCCTGATCTAAAGTTTGCAACTTCAAATGCAAATCATGTTGATAATAAGGAGCCACAAAGCGAGATTTTATACATTGTTTTAAAGCATTCCAAGTCTGAGGTATAGCATTGGCATTGTTAGGAGCAGTGCAAAGGTCATTCCACCAAAATAGAGCAATACTAGTAAACTCACTAGTAGCAAGTCTAACTGTATGCTTAGCAGAAACCAAATGAGAATTAAACTTTTGTTCATCAGCAAGTTCCCAATCTAAATAAGCCTCAGGATCAGCAGTGCCAGCAAAAGGAATCATGGTAAACACCTTGACAATTACGCCGAAGACGATCAGCATCGCGTCTATCAGCATCAAGATCAGCATCATCATCCTCTTCCTCCTCACCCTCTGGTGGTTGATGTTGGGGCCGGCGTGGAGGAGGCCGTTGTTCAACATGTTGAATCCGGGTGACCAGATTGTTAACGGCTTGCATCATCTCCTCAAACTTCTCAGTGATGTAGGTGCGCTGGTCATCAAGAAGCCTTGTAAGCTCATTCTTGGACACACACTCATTGAAGTCCGAAGGGGAATAAACTCCTTTGCCTGATCCACCTGACATGGTTGGAAGATAGCAAAAAATAACAGTAAGGTATTATTCCTATCAACTAACAACTATCGGGTGGTGGTGAAAGCGGAGTGCAATAGCTTAAGCGGCTTACCACCATCTTGCAAGTGTTCTTACCAAAGCCAGCAGGGTGGTACAATCTGTTGTCAAGCTTGAGTGTAACAATTGCAAGGCGAACCTATACTGACACAAGTATATGTGTATCTTGGGTAGGCACAATATGACATTAAAGAATTAGCAATTATCGAAATCAGATTAGTAAAGTTCAATAAGTAGCCAAAGTACTAGTCACTGTTGCTGGCTAAGATATGTCCTTAGGCATAGTACAACAAGTTGGAACAAAGAACGATGGACAGAACTCAAAGAACAAGCAACCAGCAACTCATGCAATTGTTTTTGTCTATTTCCCAAATTTTTGCAGCTTTTTAATTTGTTGAACTATTATTTTTATATTTTTCTCTGAACAGGGAACACACAGGATGGAATCACAAAAAGTTTCAGCCTAAAACAGAGTTAAGATGTGGTCTTCAGAAAATCAGGCACGTTTAGCAACTTTGGAGCGTGAGATCTCCCACTTAGAAAGCGAATTTTGGGATTCTATTTTCGGCCTGACCAGATTCCCCAGTCACGGTTGGATGCAAAATTTAATTTCACACGATTTCAAAAAAAAGTTTGCTCCAATCCGAGTTACAAGCGAAAAGTTATGCCTGTTTTAAGGAAGGGCCTCCGAAACAGGATTTTTGGAGGGCAAAAACAAGGGAGAACACGTCGGCACGGCTAGGGCAAAGCGTCCCTATCCTCCAACGTAGAAACATGGCTGAGCAAAGCATCTTAGCAAGAGAATGACCTAGGGAAAAGCGTCCCTGGTGTATACAGCAATAGGTATCGCCAGATGAAAACAAGAAGGGCGGCGATGCAAGACGGAAAAAACGCACAGCGGCTTGCAACCTATCTAGGGCTTGTGTGGCGAGAGTTCGCACAAGGCAGCTAGCGGGGGATGGTCAAGTAACATGAGGGCTCAACTTGCTATTTGGGAAAAAATGGATGGGACAGCGGTGGAAACAAAAACAGCGATGAGCGCTTGTACTACGACCACGAACACACTAAACCAGCAACAACGACTTGACCACGGGCACAAACTCAACAAAGCGAATCTGAAACGAAATTGCAAAGGCTAAAATAGGTGATAGGACAGCGGAAAGTGTAAATTTTTTTGGCTTTTTGTGGATTTTAGGTAATGAAAACAAGATGAATCTAAAGGGAAACATGAACATATACCTTACAGTCAACCTGAATCATGATACCACTTGATGTAGCACTGGCCTGATCTTCCGATAGGTATGATAGATTTGATTGGTGCAGAACTCGACATTGGCGATCTGAGCTTCTAATCAGACATGATTCGAACGCTTGCAACCGTTACACCGCTACTCCGTTGGTTATCAACCGAGCACAATTCGATTGACCTCACCAAGAAGGCTTTTTCCTGCAAGTGAATCAAAGAACACAAGCAAGAAAGTATAAGCGCGCAATCTGAAATTGCGGATGTGTATGAAGCAAAGACAAGTATGGGGTTCAAGCTCTAATCACAAAAGGATTAATCACCATAGTGGTGAAGAACAAGAACGGGGGCCCTGATTCACAGCAAAAGGACTCGACGTCATAGTTACAATGAAAGAGATCTGTTTCTTGATGGAAAATTACAACTAAGCAAAACACCAAACCATAATGTGGCAGCTGCTACTGATATTATACCAAAGGGAAATTTCCTAGGGTTGAGGGTGACCAGTTGGGGCATCCTCAACCTGGGCTTAAGGCCCGACATGATACAAGGCCGACTTGGCCCAAAATAGGTGATGCAGCAATTTGTCATAGTTACACAGAATGATCCAAAAATCTTCTAGAGCTTGGATCAGAACCAAAAGAAAGCTTTCATTGTCTTCTTTCCAACGCATCTAATGACAGGAAATCACTCGACTTCTACCGGTCCTATTAGCAGAGCAGCTATTCGGACTCAAGCGCTAGTATCCAATACATTGGTTCCTAGAAAAATGCAACTAGGGTTTTTCATACAATTCCTAAGAATTTAATGCATAGAATTACATAAATAGATATAGATTGCAGTGTAATTAAAATAGTGGGTTATATCCGGGGCTTGCCTTCTTGCGTAGGGTTGGGGGCAGTAGGGTCAAGGTTTTCCGAACTTTGGTTCGGAGCTTCAGTTAGACCTTCGACGGTGCTCTCGGGGTCTTCAGGAACTTCTATGGCTGGATCAGAGATTAGCTGGTAGTCACTGTCGTCGAGTGTCGTTGTTTCTACATGATATGCAACAATTGAGTTGAGATAGTGCTTAAGTTAAAGATTTTACTTCCCGATAAAGTTGCAATCCAAAAAGTCACACACATGAACTCATGAAACAAAAGGGGTTTTAGCCTTGATTCATCATTTATATTTAACTTATGACTATAGCATCAAATTTACTGAAAACAGGAATTAAAATATTTAAGTTTAGATTCAAATCCTAATTTAAATCCAAATCTTAGGTAAATACAAATATAAAGTCTTGAAAATTTAATCATAGATTAATTATCCACTTATTAGATTATGACAAAAAGATCTAATTAATTAAGCTTTAATAGACATGCTTAACTAATTCTATTTCAATTCAAATTTGAATTGCCCAATTTTAAAAGAACTCAAGCTACAAAACAAAACTAAGTTTGAAAATTTTACACTAGTTCATAAGTAGCAAAGTCATCATGTAGAAGCTATGCATATTAAACTCCCTTATATTAGATTTAAAATAGATTCAAAAATACTTAGTTTAAAACCAAACTTACTTAATAAAAGTCGTAGAGTTTAAAATCTAGTTTCTAATAAAATTGGTTTGATAATTTTTGGAATTTCCTACAATTTTTTATCAATTTTACAAGTTAACTGCATGGCTCACATAAAATAATAGCAATGTTTACACAGGGGTCCTTAGCAGCACTGTTTCTCTAAGTCTTTCGGTTTGCAAATAGCCCCCTGGGCTTTTGCTCCTTCTAACCCGAGATCCTTGACTAGAGATAGAAGGGGAGCAAAGAGGGGACGGCCGTGTTCCGGCGAGGAGGGTCGCCGGCGGCGAGGTCCGAGGGGAGGAGAGTACTCAGGAGCTCACGGCGGTCCAGAAGCACCAAGTGTCGAGTGCTGCGATATGTATACCATGAACGGGTAAGCCTTGCTGAGTATTAGTATACTCAGTCTTGCTAGTTATATGTTTTTCAGGTAAAGTCTTTGAAGACCCTACTCTTCCCTGTCTCAGCCCTGTGCTCTTCCAGATGGTTGGTCCGTGGAATGGGATCCGTCCCCGCCCAACATTGATGATACCGAGTGATGTCGTGCCCGGGCTTAGCATGACATCCATCTTGACGACGTGTTGATAATCATCGCATATGTTTTCCGCTGCCAAAAACCATAACTTTAAAAGTTTGTAATAACTTTTCTAAATTTGGAACTTCGTACTACTTTTGGAAACTCTTGTAATGTAATCCCCTGTGATGTAAAATATGATGGTGACTGTATCTCTGGACTCACCTTCGTGTGAGGTAACCTTATTTGATCCTGTATCGGTGGTTTATCGGGACGCTACCCGACAGGCCAAGGGATTATACCGTTTGAAGTATGTTGGAGCCCTCTGGAGTAGACTCACGTACTTGAGCCGGTATAATTTAGGTTGGTTCTGCCACAGCTCGTTTCAACGTCGTATGGAGGAGATATCAGCGTTTCTGTTCAGGATGATCGGCTGAGTCCGAACTGGACATGAGGACCAAGTTGGAGATGACTTGTAACTCGTAGAAGACCATCTCTCGGGTGTATCCAGCATGGTGATGTCCTTATTACTACTACCCCCCAGGTATGCAGAGTTCTTATGGTCCGCAGGTGTGTCCATCTAGCTCGGAGCGATACGGTTATGAGAACCCGATCATGCAGGGAATCATGAACCTCATGACCCAGGTGAACACCCTGGGCTAGCAGTAGGACCAGATCAGCCAGGACCTGTGGCAGAACCAACCTGAATTATACCGGCTCAAGCACGCGAGTCCACTCTAGAGGGCTCCAACGTACTTCAAACGGTATAATCCCTTGGTCTGTCGGGTAGCGTCACGATAAACCACCGATACAGGATCAAATAAGGTTACCTCACATGAAGGTGAGTCCAGAGATACAGTCACCATCATATTTTACATCACAGGGAAATTATTTTACACAAGTTTCCACAAGTAATACAAAGTTCCACACTTAGCAAAGTTATTACAAAGTTTGCAGAAACAGCAAAGGTTCAAACTAGGAGTTATTATTACAAACCAGTTTTAAAGTTCAAGTTCTAGCAGCGGAATTTAAAGTACGATAACTATACACGTCGCCAGTAAGGACATCATGCTAAGCCATGGCATAACATCACTCGTTATGATCGGGGTTGGCCGGGGACGGATCCCACTCCACGGACCAACCATCAGGCAAAGCATAAGGCTAAGGCATGGGGTAAGTAGGGTCTTCAGAGACATTACCTGAAATAAACACATATAGCAAGGCTGAGTACTCTAATACTCAGCAAGGCTTACCCGGAAATTTGGGTATACTTAGCCCATATCTAGACCATGAAGGCTTGTCACACCCGATTTATAAGAACATAAATCGAGCAATCATATATGCGCCAGGATCAAGTCACGCATATATACAACAGATTATCAAGATATCACAACACATGTCACGAATAAAAGCGTATAAATTATAAAATGAATATCTTTATTACAACTGAATAAAGAATCAGTTCAAGGAATGCGGAACCATAAAATGAATACATGAAGAGCTGGGCGCCACAGGGACGTCGACTGGGAGACAAACGCCTAGAAGTCGTCGAAGCCGCTGACGTAGTCCTCCACGTTGCCGGGCACTGAGCAGCAGTCGAAGATATCCAGGAGAACAGAAGAGTAGAGAGGCAAGTGTGAGTACAAACTAGTACTCAACAAGTATAACACAAACTATGAGGCTCTAGGCTGGCTGACTCAACTGCATTAGCTTTTAGTCTTGGCAAATTTTATTAAAGCTAGTTACTACAAGTGGATGAATTACCATAACCCAAATTGCATAAGAACTAATCAATATTAATTAAGAACTACTGAGAACCATCCAAACCACAACCACCCGGGGAATCTCCCTAGTCAAAGGTTGATAACCCCACTAATCAAAAGGAGGATCTGGGCCGCTCATGACTGTGAGCATAGCTGATATATCAGTTTTACACTCTCGAGAGGTTGCACAACTTTACCCACAAGTCGTGAGCTACGCTAGTTGTTCATCACACTTCCTTAGGTGAGATGGCTAGCAAGCACACTACGAGACCGTTACAAAGGATCACGTTGGTAAGGTGTAACCGCTAAGGATTCTGGATCAGCAACGATGGGGCCCACCTCCGGGGGTACAAGACACACAGCACAGACCAAGCCGGAGGAGCAGGGACCATTGAAGCTTACCACCCCTCTTGCCCACGCAGGTAAGTTACTCCCGAACCAACACGACCTAATTAGTAAGTCAAGACCGTCCCATTCCAGTCTTGTGGTTGCGCGGTTGTCCCAGGTTGTCGCTCTATGAACCGGTCCTTATGGAGAGTGGCCAACCAAGCACTAAGCACCGTGCTGGCCCCCTAAACCATGTTTCTAACAAAACATCTTTTAAGGACGCACAAACCACTCAAGCACAGAGGGTCGGCTCCAGAATTAAGTTGCATAAGATCATTCGTCGAATTAATTAAAAAGGACCCAGATATATTACAGCGCAGCAACCTAGCACAGCTAACTAAAAATGCAACCCATAGGATATATATAAGGATATAAAGGTGGCTAGGAAGTCCTTATAGGTATACAGTATTAAAATGCAGTATGAAATTGTATTAAAAAGTGATAGGAGGTTCATGTTATACTTGCCTTCCTCGTACTCTCCCGGCTGCTGCTCGAGTTGCTCGGAAGATGGCTGCTCCTGGTACTGATCCAAAGGCTCCGCGTCTACTCACGATCATCAAGCATAGTCCACACATACACACCTGCACAAACAATAGCAAAATATAAGAAAACAGTACAACATTACATAGAAACAGCACTTAAAACTAGTCTAAAGCTATTCTACGCGTTACAACGATCGCGTGGATATAAAGAACACCTAAAACGGAGCTAAAACGCGAAAACTGCGCTTAAAACAAGTTCTAGGGACCTATTTGTAAGAAAAACAGAACTACCGGGGTTTCTGTGCAAAAAACCGAGGACTTAAACGTAAATAAACCCTAGACGCAAGGGCTAGCTAGCTAAAAACCTCAGGCTGGACCGCGGGCATGAAAACTGGGAAGCTCAGGGGTCTAAACGAATAAAACAGAACTAAAACGTAAATACTTTTGAACTAAAGGGTACTGCGGGTTGATTTCCCTAAGGGACAGGGGCTCTTTAGCAAAAATGACGGGCTGAAGCGGTATGTTTTAATCCGGGCCGTTAGATCTAAGGCGGGCGGCTGAGATTAGATCCATTAACCGAAGGGGTACGCGCAAATCTCAGCCCTTGGATCAGGATCTGGCGGTTGGGATCTATTACGATCTAGGTCTAATCCCGAGCGCAGGATGCGGATCGGACGGCTCGCGGCGAAGGGGTATCTGCGGATCTGGACGCTTGGATCTCGATCGGAGGGTGCTGGTCCAAGAGGTAAGCGAGATCTAATCCTATACCTCCACTACAGATCGAGCGGCTGAGGCTTTCCGGCTGGGCCCTGGCGGCGGCGGGCTCATGGACGCGGCGGAGGGCGGCGGCGCTTCGCCGGAGAACACGCGATCTCACGATCCCGTTGTTGGTTTGAGATGGAATCTGGACGAGAAGATGGAGGGGCGCACGGGAAATCGTTTTGGGGGAAAGAGAGACGGCCAACTTGGCCGTGGCGACCGGGCGGCGGTGAGCAGAAGCTCGGGGTGCCGGCGGCACGGGGAACGCGCGCGAACAGCGGGGAATAGGGGAAGAAAAGGGCACGGCTGCTTCCTTACCACACCGGGGTGCTGCTACAACGGTTGGATGCCGAGGATTGAGGGCGTTCGCGGTGGCGCAGAAGCTCGGTCGACGGCGGCGGCTCCAATCCGAGGGGCGACGCAGCGGCACAAGGCCACGGGGGAAAGAGTGGGAGAGGTGGATGCGGCTGAGGAGGAACGCGAGAGAGCGGCCGGGTCTAAGAAAGGGGGAAAGAGCGGCCTCGGCGTGCGGGTCGCGGCAACGAATCCCGTGCTTCTTGCGGTCCCGTTACGGCTCGATCCAATCCAGGGCGGCCGAGCTTCTAGAAGGGGAAGAGGGCTCGGGTACTGGCCAGGGCGCGGCTCGGGTGCGTCTCGGGGAAAAGGACCCGGGAGCGCGGCGGGCGGGGCCACGGCCAGTGGCCGAGCGGCCGGCCGGCGGGGAGGAAACAGGGGAGGGGAAAGAAAGAAGGGGGAAGGAGCTGACGCGTGGGGCCAACTCGCCAGAGAGAGAAGAGAGGAAGAGGGCGACGCGTGAGCGGGGAAACGGGCGCCGACAAGCGGGCCTGTGCCGCAGCGAGAGAGAGAGGGGAGAGAGCGTGGGGTGGCCGGGCTGGGGAGAAATGGGCCGGGGCGCGGCCCACGCGGGGGAGAGAAGGAAGAGGGGAGAGCTGGGCCGCGGGTGAGGGAGAGGAGAGGGGTTTGGGCCGGCTGGGTGGGGCTCTTTTCCTTTCTTTTTTCTTTCCCAAACTCAATTCCAATTCAATCAATCTATTTGAATTCAAATAAGTTTGAATTCAAACCCTATAAATTCAACACAAGAAAAACAATGCTGCAGCATGAATGCACAAATATTTTAATCCTAAGATAAATTTTATTCCCTTGGGTTATAAATTGCTTTAAATGCCACAAAAATTTAAGAAAAGCTTGGAAAATTCATTTAAGCCCAATTAAATTCATTAAAATTAAGGGAAATTACATTAGGGTTTTACAAACCTACCCCCCTTATAGGAATCTCGTCCCGAGATTCGAATAGGCTAGCCAGCAAAGAGATCGGGGTATGTCTTCCTCAGCTCTTCTTCTCGCTCCCAAGTAGCCTCGTCTTCCGTATGATGACTCCACTGAACACGGCACATCTTGATCTTCTTGTTTCTGGTAACTCTCTCAGACGTCTCCAGAATTTTCACCGGATGCTCGATGTAGGTCAAATCCTCCTGCACATCCAACCCTTCTATCGGTGCTTGCTCTTCTGGCACTCTTAAGCACTTCTTCAGCTGTGACACGTGAAACACATCATGCACTCCTGAGAGATTGAGAGGCAACTCCAAATGATATGCCACCTCACCCTTCCATTCCAACACCTTGAACGGACCAATGTATCGAGGAGCTAGCTTCCCTCGTACATTAAACCTGCAGATTCCTCTCATCGGCGAGACCTTCAGATATACAAGATCTCCCACTGCAAAGGTCAAATCTCGACGACGAACATCCGCATAGCTCTTCTGACGAGTCTGAGCGACCCTCAGATTCTCTCGCACCTGCTGTACCAGCTGTTCAGCCTCCTCAACAATATCTGGACCAAACACCTGCCTCTCACCAATCTGATCCCAATACAGGGGAGTCCTGCACTTCCGACCATACAGGGCCTCGAAAGGAGACTTCTTCAGACTGGCCTGATAGCTGTTGTTATACGAAAACTCTGCATACGGCAGGCATTTATCCCAGCTGGTACCATACTGAATAGCACAGGCTCGCAGCATATCCTCCAACACTTGGTTGGTTCTCTCCGTCTGCCCATCTGTCTGAGGGTGATAAGCTGTACTGAAGCGCAGCTTCGTATCCAACGAATCATGTAACTGCTCCCAGAACCGTGAAGTGAACTGAGATCCTCGATCAGATATGATCTTCTTCGGAACGCCATGCAGACATACAATCCTGGAGATGTACAACTCCGCGAGTCTAGCACCGGAGTAAGTAGTGTTCACCGGAATGAAGTGGGCAACCTTCGTCAACCGATCCACTACTACCCATATGGAGTTGTACCCCTTCTGAGTACGAGGCAAGCCAACAATGAAGTCCATGGTGATTTCCTCCCATTTCCACTCTGGAATCTTCAGCGGCTGCAATAAACCTGCTGACCTCTGATGCTCTGCCTTGACACGCTGACAAGTGTCACAGATAGCCACGTACTCCGCAACGGAACGCTTCATTCCATACCACCAGAACCGTTCCTTCAGGTCGTAATACATCTTCGTGCTGCCAGGATGGATAGAATATGCTGTATCATGAGCCTCACTCAGAATCAACTTCCTGAGGTCATTCACATCCGGCACACATATACGACCCTTGTACCACAAGGTACCCTGATCATCCTCTCTGAATGAGGAGCCTTGCCAATCTTGAGCAACTCACAAATCTCCTGCAACTTCTTATCTTCCTTCTGATGCTGCCTGATCTCGGCCTCTAGAGTGGGTTCTGCCTCGAATGATGTACCCGAGGTATGATGCAAGAAACCCAGACTCAACTGCTCGAATTCCTCGCATAACTCCTGAGGCATCTGAAAAGCCACGGCCATGTTAACATAGCTCTTCCTGCTCAGAGCATCTGCTACAACATTGGCCTTGCCCGGATGATAGTGAATCTCCAGGTCATAATCTTTGACCAACTCTAGCCATCTTCTCTGCCGCATGTTCAGCTCACTCTGAGTGAAAATATACTTGAGGCTCTTGTGATCGGTGTAAATATCACACCTCTGCCCGAACAAGTAATGCCTCCATATCTTCAGAGCATGCACAACTGCGGCTAACTCCAGGTCATGAGTGGGATAATTCAGCTCGTGCTGGCGCAGCTGCCGCGAAGCATAAGCTATCACTCTGCCTTCCTACGTCAGAACGCAACCAAGACCATCTCTCGAAGCATCACAATACACTGTGAACCTCTTGCTCTGGTCTGGCAGAGTAAGGACTGGCGCAGTAGTCAACCTCTTCTTCAGCTCCTTGAAGGCACTCTGACGCTCATCAGTCCAAAAGAAATCCACACCCTTCTCCAGCAAGGAAGTCAAAGGCTTCGCAATCTTGGAGAAATTCTCAATGAACCTCCGATAATAACCTGCTAAGCCCAGGAAAGAGCGGACTTCCTTCACCGTCTGCGGTACAACCCAGTCAAGCACATCCTTCACCTTCCCGGGGTCCACAGCAATACCTCCCTTGGAGATAACATGACCGAGGAATGGAACCTCGTCAATCCAGAACTCGCACTTGCTGAGCTTGGCATACAGCTTGTGCTCTCTGAGCCTCTGCAACACAAGCCTCAGATGCTTTTCATGCTTTGCTTCTGACTTGGAATATATCAGGATATCATCAATGAATATCACCACAAAGGTGTCCAGATAATCCATGAAAACCTTGTTCATCAGATGCATGAAGAAAGCCGAAGCATTGGTCAAGCCAAAGGACATGACCGTATACTCGTATAGCCCATACTTGCAAGTGAATGCCGTCTTCGGAATATCCTCAGGACGAATCTTCAGCTGATGATAACCCGAACGCAGATCAATCTTCGAGAACACACAAGCACCCTGAAGCTGATCAAAAAGATCCTCAATACGAGGCAATGGATGCTTGTTCTTGATGGTGACCGCATTCAGATCCCGATAATCGACGCACATTCTCTTCGCACCATCCTTCTTCTCTACGAGCAATACAGGAAAAGCCCAAGGAGAGAAACTGCGACGGATATAACCCTTAGCTAGCAACTCGTCGATGGTCTTCTTAACTTCCTCATGCTCAACAGGTGCCATACGATAGGGCCGCTTAGCAATAGGAGCTGTGCCAGGCAAGAGATCAATAGAAAACTCAATGTCGCGATCAGGCGGCATACCTGGCAAATCATCCGGAAAGATATCCGGGAATTCAGACACCACGCGAATACCATCCGTGGGTCTGGCCCCCATCTGATGAAGAAATCCAGAAGGCTCTGTAGCTCCAACAGTGACCTCCTGACCATCCGGTGCTGACAGAAGAGCCGTCCTCTGAGCACAATCTATCCGGACTCCCCACTTAGCAAGAGTCTCCATCCCGAGGATCACATCAATACACTTGGTGTCTAGCACCATCAGATTTGCGCTGAAATCTACCCCCCTTATAGCCATACTGACTCTGGGACAGAAGACATGAGACCTCAACTGCCCTCCCGGTGAAGATACTAACATGCACCTCTTTAACGTGCTAGTAGGAATACCATGATGCTCAACAAAAGACCGGGTGATGAAAGAATGCGTGGCACCAGTATCAAAAAGAACTGTAGCAGGGTGGGTGTTAACCATGAACGTACCAATAACCACGTTAGGAGCCTCGGCCGCTGACTCGGCTGTCACGTGGTTCACCCTGCCCTGAGCTGGGGCCTTGGGCTGAGCTGCACGGCCCTGCTGTCCTGCCTACGCCTTCCGAGGGCAGACGTTGGCGTAGTGCCCCGGCTCGCCGCAGTGGAAGCACACTCGCGGAAATGCAGCGGCCTGCTGCCCAGGAGGAGGGGTGGGCGCTCCCTGCCTCTGAGCTGGTGGAGCCGGAGGCGCTGGAAGCCTCTGACCCTGTCCCGCCTGCTGCTGCTGCTGAGGATGAGGCGGAAACTGCTGCCGCTGCTGGTACTGCTGAGGCGGCCTCTTCTGCTGCTGCTGAGGATGCTGATAGCGGGGACGAGTGTTGCTGCCCGAAGAGGATGGAGCCATCTTCCTCTTCTTATCCTCAATCTCCCGGCGCTTGCGCTCGGTGTTGAGGGCCGCGTCAACCAGCTGGTTGAAGTTGTCGAAGCGGTGGTTCAGCAGCGCATACTGGATGTGATCATCCAGTCCCTCCTTGAAATACTCCTGCTTATCGCTATCACTAGCGACGTCAGCAGGGGCGTAGCGGGCAAGCTGGAGGAAACGGTCACGATATTCCGTCACCGTCATAGATCCCTGAAATAAAGAACACAGATAACAAGGATGGAGATCGCTCAATGTGGTCAGGTTTACGGAAGGGGTCAAGGATAGATCAAGCTCAAAGAGATTGCGGAGAATTCCATTCAAATTTACCTGCTTAAGGGCACGGAACTCCTTCTGCTTCATCTTCATTATGCCCTCAGGAATGTGATGGTTCCTGAAACGCTCACGGAACTGGTCCCACGTGAGAGCATCACGATCCCGAGCTGGGTAGGACTCCCACCAGTCAAGAGCGGAGCCTCGCAGCTGCCCTGCTGCGTACAGAACCCGCTCTCGGTCGTCGCACTGCGCAACCACCAACTGGTGCTCCACCGAACGAAGCCAGTCGTCCGCCTGGAGTGGGTCCGTGGCGTGAGAGAAGGTCGGAGGATGACCTCTCAGGAAATCCGCACGTCGATCACGGGGCTGAGGCGGCGGAGGAGGCGGTGACTGAGCATGGATCTGCTGCAGAGCTTGAACGGTGTTGTTCAGGGTAGCCATCATTTGCATCTGGAGCTGGAAGAACTGCTCCGGGGTCAGTGGTGGTGGCATCGGCAGCGGCTGACCAGTACCCTGGTTGTTCTGCTCCTGCTGGTCGGAACCGGAACCGGTGCGCCTGGTGTTCACCATCTGATTGCAACAACGAAATTTCATAAGAAATGATAGGGTATAACTTCGGGAAGGAAAACTCTGACAGGATAAAATAGGGAGAAAGGAATGTACGGTTTTACCCCCACGATCTAACTCAATTTTATTACTCAATTCAAGTTTGCGTTAAGATCGATTTGCATCAAGAGATTTACTTCTAATCTATGCAATCAACCAAAAATCCAAATCAAACATTTGCACAATAACAAACAGTCAATATTCACAACTTAGTCGAGTTTATCACACTACTCGACCAACACACTCATTCTAGCGCCCTTTATCAGGATAGCCTAAACTTATAGGGTTAAACGAATTCAGGCCAACGTCTACGGAAAACTCAAGCTATTTCTCAGAAAGGACAGGAGAGATAGCAAATCAAGGGCTTAAGACTCAAGGAATAGAAGCAGAAAAATGATGGTGGAAGATTTGCGGAAGCAAGGCAAGCGAAAAGAAGTCCTAAACTCGACCAGTTCTATCTAGGCTTCGTCCTACGGTCGACACGGCTCTGATACCAATCTGTCACACCCGATTTATAAGAACATAAATCGAGCAATCATATATGCGCCAGGATCAAGTCACGCATATATACAACAGATTATCAAGATATCACAACACATGTCACGAATAAAAGCGTATAAATTATAAAATGAATATCTTTATTACAACTGAATCAAGAATCAGTTCAAGGAATGCGGAAGCGTAAAATGAATACATGAAGAGCTGGGCGCCACAGGGACGGCGACTGGGAGACAAACGCCTAGAAGTCGTCGAAGCCGCTGACGTAGTCCTCCACGTTGCCGGGCACTGAGCAGCAGTCGAAGATATCCAGGAGAACAGAAGAGTAGAGAGGCAAGTGTGAGTACAAACTAGTACTCAACAAGTATAACACAAACTATGAGGCTCTAGGCTGGCTGACTCAACTGCATTAGCTTTTAGTCTTGGCAAATTTTATTAAAGCTAGTTACTACAAGTGGATGAATTACCATAACCCAAATTGCATAAGAACTAATCAATATTAATTAAGAACTACTGAGAACCATCCAAACCACAACCACCCGGGGAATCTCCCTAGTCAAAGGTTGATAACCCCACTAATCAAAAGGAGGATCTGGGCCGCTCATGACTGTGAGCACAGCTGATATATCAGTTTTACACTCTCGAGAGGTTGCACAACTTTACCCACAAGTTGTGAGCTACGCTAGTTGTTCATCACACTTCCTTAGGTGAGATGGCTAGCAAGCACACTACGAGACCGTTACAAAGGATCACGTTGGTAAGGTGTAACCGCTAAGGATTCTGGATCAGCAACGATGGGGCCCACCTCCGGGGGTACAAGACACACAGCACAGACCAAGCCGGAGGAGCAGGGACCATTGAAGCTTACCACCCCTCTTGCCCACGCAGGTAAGTTACTCCCGAACCAACACGACCTAATTAGTAAGTCAAGACCGTCCCATTCCAGTCTTGTGGTTGCGCGGTTGTCCCAGGTTGTCGCTCTATGAACCGGTCCTTATGGAGAGTGGCCAACCAAGCACTAAGCACCGTGCTGGCCCCCTAAACCATGTTTCTAACAAAACATCTTTTAAGGACGCACAAACCACTCAAGCACAGAGGGTCGGCTCCAGAATTAAGTTGCATAAGATCATTCGTCGAATTAATTAAAAAGGACCCAGATATGTTATAGCGCAGCAACCTAGCACAACTAACCAAAAATGCAACCCATAGGATATATATAATGATATAAAGGTGGCTAGGAAGTCCTTATAGGTATACAGTATTAAAATGCAGTATGAAATTGTATTAAAAAGTGATAGGAGGTTCATGTTATACTTGCCTTCCTCGTACTCTCCCGGCTGCTGCTCGAGTTGCTCGGAAGATGGCTGCTCCTGGTACTGATCCAAAGGCTCCGCGTCTACTCACGATCATCAAGCATAGTCCACACATACACACATGCACAAATAATAGCAAAATATAAGAAAACAGTACAACATTACATAGAAACAGCACTTAAAACTAGTCTAAAGCTATTCTACGCGTTACAACGATCGCGTGGATATAAAGAACACCTAAAACGGAGCTAAAACGCGAAAACTGCGCTTAAAACAAGTTCTAGGGATCTATTTGTAAGAAAAACAGAACTACCGGGGTTTCTGTGCAAAAAACCGAGGACTTAAACGTAAATAAACCCTAGACGCAAGGGCTAGCTAGCTAAAAACCTCAGGCTGGACCGCGGGCATGAAAACTGGGAAGCTCAGGGGTCTAAACGAATAAAACAGGACTAAAACGTAAATACTTTTGAACTAAAGGGTACTACGGGTTGATTTCCCTAAGGGACAGGGGCTCTTTAGCAAAAACGACGGGCTGAAGCGGTATGTTTTAATCCGGGCCGTTAGATCTAAGGCGGGCGGCTGAGATTAGATCCATTAACCGAAGGGGTACGCGCAAATCTCAGCCCTTGGATCAGGATCTGGCGGTTGGGATCTATTACGATCTAGGTCTAATCCCGAGCGCAGGATGCGGATCGGACGGCTCGCGGCGAAGGGGTATCTGCGGATCTGGACGCTTGGATCTCGATCGGAGGGTGCTGGTCCAAGAGGTAAGCGAGATCTAATCCTATACCTCCACTACAGATCGAGCGGCTGAGGCTTTCCGGCTGGGCCCTGGCGGCGGCGGGCTCATGGACGCGGCGGAGGGCGGCGGCTCTTCGCCGGAGAACACGCGATCTCACGATCCCGTTGTTGGTTTGAGACGGAATCTGGTCGAGAAGATGGAGGGGCGCACGGGAAATCGTTTTGGGGGAAAGAGAGACGGCCAACTTGGCCGTGGCGACCGGGCGGCGGTGAGCAGAAGCTCGGGGTGCCGGCAGCACGGGGAACGCGCGTGAACAGCGGGGAATAGGGGAAGAAAAGGGCACGGCTGCTTCCTTACCACACCGGGGTGCTGCTACAACGGTTGGATGCCGAGGATTGAGGGCGTTCGCGGTGGTGCAGAAGCTCGGTCGACAGCGGCGGCTCCAATCCGAGGGGCGACGCAGCGGCACAAGGCCACGGGGGAAAGAGTGGGAGAGGTGGATGCGGCTGAGGAGGAACGCGAGAGAGCGGCCGGGTCTAAGAAAGGGGGAAAGAGCGGCCTCGGCGTGCAGGTCGCGGCAACGAATCCCGTGCTTCTCGCGGTCCCATTACGGCTCGATCCAATCCAGGGCGGCCGAGCTTCTAGAAGGGGAAGAGGGCTCGGGTACTGGCCAGGGCGCGGCTCGGGTGCGTCTCGGGGAAAAGGACCCGGGAGCGCGGCGGGCGGGGCCACGGCCAGTGGCCGAGCGGCCGGCCGGCGGGGAGGAAACAGGGGAGGGGAAAGAAAGAAGGGGGAAGGAGCTGACGTGTGGGGCCAACTCGCCAGAGAGAGAAGAGAGGAAGAGGGCGACGCGTGAGCGGGGAAACGGGCGCCGACAAGCGGGCCCGTGCGGCAGCGAGAGAGAGAGGGGAGAGAGCGTGGGGTGGCCGGGCTGGGGAGAAATGGGCCGGGGCGCGGCCCACGCGGGGGAGAGAAGGAAGAGGGGAGAGCTGGGCCGCGGGTGAGGGAGAGGAGAGGGGTTTGGGCCGGCTGGGTGGGGCTCTTTTCCTTTCTTTTTTCTTTCCCAAACTCAATTCCAATTCAATCAATCTATTTGAATTCAAATAAGTTTGAATTCAAACCCTATAAATTCAACACAAGAAAAACAATGCTGCAGCATGAATGCACAAATATTTTAATCCTATGATAAATTTTATTCCCTTGGGTTATAAATTGCTTTAAATGCCACAAAAATTTAAGAAAAGCCTGGAAAATTCATTTAAGCCCAATTAAATTCATTAAAATTAAGGGAAATTACATTAGGGTGTTACAAGGCTTTGTAAGAGTTTTTGGCCCTTAATTTCAGCTGTAAAGCAATAAAGAGTAGGTCCTTAATTTCATATTTTAGCTTTCAGATTCTAGTTTCTTTAACCATTCTAAGTAAGCTCCTGTAACTACTCAAGCAAGGTAGAGTCTTTTAAACATACACCAGTATTTCTCATCAACAACATTACTCTTATTACTCTATGTGGAAAAAGAGTTAAGCAGTCTCAATCTTCGTGAGAAACGGACGATTCAGAATCGAATTTCAACCCTTGCAAGGTAAGCTTAACTCACACACTTGGAACACCAACAGGTCATTCCGAAGCAACCGTTTGCCTTTCATTCCGGGTCGTGGAACAAAGCCACCACAAGCGAATGCTGGACCATACGCACATCCAATGTGCAGGACATACGTCTGTAGCGCGACTACATGACCGTATGCCTTTCTTCTTTGCAGAACGTACTCTCACAGTCGGAGCGTGTAAACATAAATAAAAGTCGAGTGGTGGGGGACGAGTCCACTTGCCGGGCCGATTGGTTACTTGGCTTACCGCTTACCATATTTCACGGCATGTGGCTAGTACTTTCAAACGCTTAACTGCCACTACCACATACTGCGACCTTAACCAAATTCATCAACACAGACGGGGTACCATTTCTTTCCAAGATACTATACACAGCCCCGTCCGTCATCCTTATAGTGATTGCAGAATTGTAATCAATCAATTCCTATATCGCGCGAGTGACAGGAAATCACTCGACTTCTACCGGTCCTATTAGCATAGCACTAGTCGGACTCAGTTTCTAATATTCAGTACATTGGTTCCTAGGGAGATGCATCTACGGTTTCCAGACAACTCCTAAGAACTTAATGCACAATTATGTATATAAAGGTAAATTGCAGTGTAAATAAGATAGTGGGTTTATGTCCGGGGCTTGCCTTCACTGGCGGGGCTGGGGTCAGAAATGTTAATAATTTCTTCCGAACTCGGGTTCGGGGCTTCAGTTGATTCTCCGACGATGTTCCCGGCGTCTTCAGAGACTTCTTTTTCGGACTCCGGAAAGATCTGATAATCACTGTCGGCAAGAAACGTCGAGTCTACATGTGATGAAAAAGATGCAATTAAGAAAATGCGTAGATTGTCATTCTACTTCGTGACAGAATTACAAACCAAGAACATATCATCATATAATAGCAAACAACACAATTGCCCCTTACTGGGCAGTCATTTATCGAGTATTAAATAATTTACTTAGTTACATAAAGCAACAGGGTCATCTACCCCAAACATTTAGTTAACTACATGAAGTAACATGGTTGACTACTAAATTAATTACACTTAACATTTTTATTTAATTAACTAGCTAATCTCCTTGAAAAACCCTAAGTTATTATTTAATATAGATCTACTAATCAAATTTTATTTATTTTAGTTATTTTACACCTAATCATAGGTTGAAATTTTGTAGTTATGCTACACTACTTAGGAACAACATCTTAGAATATTTTCATAATTTTCCAGGAATAAAAGCTAGTATAAAGAATTATCTTTAGAAACAAACCAAAAATTGATAACTTGGGGTATGGCCTTTTATTAATCCTAATATTTTTACCATCGATTACACATACAAAAAGGAAGTTATGGTAAAAATTTCAAATACAAACATCAACAGAAACACCCTTAATTAAAAATCTAAGCATTTCATCAACATATAACAAAAAGTACTCGAAATCTAAGCAAATGAACAGTAAAGTACTCGAACTTTTTAAACAGAGCTATATATAGCACATACAATCTAAGTTCCAAATTTCAGCTATAACACATGTCTACAACATGAGATACAAATAAAACACTTATTTTCTAGCATTTAATCTACAACAGAAAATATACATATATAGCTCAAGTTTATTACACAAAAGTAGTCGAATTTAAAACAAGGATTCCGACAAAACTGGTTTGGCATTTTTCTGAATTTTCTACGAGTTTCTATGAATTTTTCAATTTCACAGCTTTTGAATTGGGGGGCTTTGAAATTTACAAGGACGCCCTTAGAACTTTTGAAATCCTTACAGGGATGCCCCTGGCTCGTCGGGGAAGAATGGCCGTGAGGTTGCCGGCCAAATTCTGGCGAGGGAAAAAAACGGGGATGGGAGGAGGAGTGGTTAGCGAGCACCAGGATGTCGAGGCACACCTGCTGGAGGTCTTGGGAAGAGGAGGAGATGACCGGAAGGAGCTTTCCCACGGTGGCCGAGGCGGCGGTGGAGGGGCGCTCATCGGCGAGGAGGTTCCCGGCGAGGAGGAGGGCAAGCTTGGGCTCAACAGCTGCAGGAAGATGTGGGGAAACTATTGGAGTAGCCGAATTGGGCGGAGGAGGGGCGGAGACAAGAGCTCGACGGCGGCAGAAGCTTACCGGCGAAAGGGCGAACGGCGGTGAGGTAGCTCCGGTGGAGGTCCGGCCTTAGTAAGTGGCTGGTGAGCGTCAGTGGTGTACGAGGAAACGTCCGAAGGGGTTGTGGTGGTGCGGGGAGAGCTGTAGTGGGCTGCCCACGTCAAGCAGAAGGGTGCCGGAGTTGGAGGAGATGGCGGCGGTGGTGTTCGGGGTCCTGGGCAAGAAGAGAGCAGGAGCAAGGATGGAATGGAAAGAGGGGAAGCCAGTGGTACTCTTGAACCAGAGAAGAGAGGGCGAGGGGGCGTGCATGAGCAATGCCACGGTGACGGCGAGCTAGCGGCGGCAGAGCCGCGGAACGGCATGGCATGCGCGCGAGAAGGCCAGGGAGGGAAAGCTAGAGCGGCGCTCGGGTTGGGGTCGACGCGTGGAGCAGCTAGGAGCTGGAGGTGGCGCCGGGGAGCGGCCGAGGCGCAGCACATGGTCGGGGAAGCGGCACTGACACCGGTGGCAGAGGAGCAGCGGGCGAAGCAGAGGAGTTGCCAGAGGAGGAAGAAGAGAGGAGGAGGTCCGAGGGACTTAGTTGGAAATTGCAAAAACCTCAGGGACTTCACTGTAACCAGAAATTCCCCGCTGATCCAGAGCTCTAATGAGAAAATGGTCAAAATGAAAGTTGTAGAACTTTTCAAAACCTATAACTTTTCTTTAGGGCTTAAGTTCAGAAACCTAAAGCACACTGTGTTACTTTACCAAATTACACTCAAACCAAACTTTACATAAGTGTTGTTTTAATAAAGTAATTTTTATGAACTCTTGGGCTTATTTGTAAGCATTTAAGGCTGGTCATGATGACATTCACCTTTTTCACTTTGACCCTTGGTAAATTTTGGAAAGTTACTTTATACTCCAATTAATTTTACATAAAAGGATTTGTATTTTCATAAATTTACACAAATACCCTTATTCTCATAACTTTATTAGATTTTCACACAATTTCACACACACCAAACATTATTTCTATTAGTTTGATCTATTTGACACCTAGGGTGTCACAACCTTCCCCCCTAAAACGAATCTCGTCCCGAGATTACAGGAATGAGGTGATAAAAGCATAGATACCTAGGAATTCCTGAGAAAATCTGGGAAGTTCTTCTGGAGATAGTCTTCAGTTTCCCAGGTAGCTTCTTCTTCTGTATGATGATTCCACTGGATTTTAAACATTTTGACCGTTGCTCTTCTAGTACTTCTTTCCTTGGTATCCAAGATTCTGATTGGAAGTTCTTTATAGGAAAGATCAGGCTCGATGTCAATATTTTGTGTATCAACGATTTTGGTAGGAACACAAATACATTTCTTCAGCTGGGATATGTGGAAGACATTATGAATGGCTGCTAGCTGAGGAGGAAGTTGAAGTCGATAGGCTACGGGTCCACAAATTTTAAGAATTTCAAAAGGACCAACGTAGCGAGGAGCGAGTTTGCCTTTGATACCAAATCGTTGAACACCTCGAGTAGGAGATACTCGTAGATATACAAAATCACCTACTTCAAACTGTATGGGTTTTCTCCTTTTATCTGCGTAGCTCTTTTGTCTTGATTGAGCTGCTTTAAGATTATTCCGAATGATCTTTACCTTTTCTTCTGCTTCATTAACAAGATCAGGTCCAAAAATTTCACATTCCCCAGTCTGAGACCAATTTAAAGGGGTTCTGCATTGACGACCATATAAGGCTTCAAAAGGAGCCATTCTGATACTTGACTGATAACTGTTATTATAGGAGAATTTTGCCAGAGCTAAGCATTTGTCCCAATGCTTGTCGTATTGGATTACACAAGCCCGAAGCATATCTTCTAGAATTGGTTGATCCTTTCTGTCTGTCCATCTATTTGCGGATGATATGCGGAGCTTCGGATTAACTTGGTTCCAAGAGTTTGTTGAAACTGTTCCCAGAAACGGGCAACAAATTGTGCTCCACGATCAGAAATGATCGTTTTTGGTATCCCATGGAGACGTACTATTTGGTCGAGATATATTTCTGCATACTTCCTAGCAGTATAAGTGGTATGCACTGGAAGAAAATGAGCGGTCTTGGTTAACCTATCCACAATTACCCAAATAGAATCATGCCTTTGAGAAGTATCGGGTAAACCTACGATAAAGTCCATACTGATATCTTCCCATTTCCAAGAAGGAATAGACAAAGGCTATAGTGTACCAGAAGTCCTTAAATGACTGGCCTTAACTCTCTGGCAAACATCACACTGAGAAACGTATTTTGCTATTTCTCTTCTCATGCGAGTCCACCAAAAATTCCGTTTTCAAATCTTGGTACATTTTCGTACTGCCAGGGTGCATAACAAATTTAGATAGATGAGCTTCATCCATTATTTGCTTGCAAAGCTGATGGTTCTTGGGTACAACTATACGTTCCTTAAACCACAGAATTCCTTCAGAATCTTCTTGGAAACATTTATACTTCTCTTCTCCTTGGGCTAATTGTTGTTTGATCTTTTTAACTCCCTTATCGTGTTGTTGTGCCATCACAATACTATCCTGGAGTATAGGCTTAACTGCTATATGGTTCAGACTGCCTTGAGGAACGATTTCCAGGTTAAGCTTCCTCATTTCCTAGCAAAGAGTATTGCTAAAAACTTCTACTGATAAACAATGACAATGTGACTTGCGGCTAAGTGCATCCGCAACCACATTGGCTTTGCCGGGATGGTAGTGCACTTCAAGATCATAATCCTTTATAAGTTCTAACCAACATCTCTGCCTCATGTTCAAATCTGCTTGTGTAAAGATGTACTTTAAGCTCTTATGATCCGTATAAATATTGCACTTAGTACCCATAAGATGGTGTCTCCAAAGTTTAAGTGCATGTATTATGGCTGCAAGCTCAAGGTCATGAGTAGGATAATTCTGCTCATGTATTCGAAGGGCTCTAGAGGCATATGCAATCACGCGATTATCCTGCATGAGTACACATCCAAGTCCAGTGCCTGATGCATCACAATAAACATCAAAAGGTCTGGATGTGTCTAGTTGAGCCAAAATTGGAGCAGTGGTAAGATGTGCTCTTAAAGTATGGAAAGCTTCTTCACATTTCTCATTCCAGGAAAATTTAACTCCTTTCTTCAACAACTCTGTCATGGGCTTGGCTATTCGAGAGAAATCTGGGATAAAACGATGGTAGTAGCTAGCAAGACCGAGAAAACTGCGGATCTGATGGACCGAAGTAGGGGGTTTCCAATCCATCACTTCTTGAACCTTACTCGGATCGACAGATATACCGTCCTTAGAGATGGTATGACCCATAAATTTGATGGAATCTAGCCAGAATTTGCATTTAGAGAATTTGGCATACAGATGGTGATCTCGTAGATGTTGAAGAACAGCATGAAGATGTTTAACATGATCTTCAAGAGTTTTGGAATAGATCAGAATATCATCGATAAAAATCACGACGGATTTATCAAGTTCCGGCATGAAGACAGAGTTCATGAGATACATGAAATATGCCGGTGCATTGGTAAGACCAAAGGACATAACCAGATATTCATAGAGTCCATATCTGGTGGAGAAGGCGGTTTTCGGAATATCACTTGGTCTAATCTTTATTTGATGATACCCGGAGCGAAGGTCAATCTTAGAGAATATCTTGGCTCTGGCTAACTGATCAAACAGGATATCAATGCGGGGTAGAGGATACTTATTCTTAATAGTAACCGCATTGAGGGGACGATAATCAACACATAGCCTGAGACTGTTATCCTTTTTCTTAACAAACAGGGCAGGGCATCCCCAAGGTGAAGCACTTGGGCGAATATAACCCTTATCCAGGAGTTCTTGAAGCTGAAGTTTTAATTCGACCAGTTCATTGGGTGGCATACGATACGGTCTCTTAGAGATGGGGGCCGTGCCAGGTTGTAACTCTATGACAAACTCAACATCTCTATCCGGTGGCATTCCGGGTAACTCGTCTGGAAAAATATCTGGGTATTCACATACAACAGGAATATCCTCTAGCTTAATTCCTGCTGTAGCATACACACAAGAACTGGTATATTCCTGTGATGGAAGATGAAGGATAATATGTCCATATTCAGGAGAATTTATTTCCACCTCTCGCGAAAAGATATCTAAAGATACCCGATGTCTGGTCATCCAATCCATGCCTAGAAGAATATCCATCCCTTCTAAATTTAATGCAATTAAGGCTGTCCTTATTAAAGTGCTACCCATCTGGATTGGTACATCTCTACAGATTTGATTTGATGCAATTCTACCTCCTGGGGTTGTTATCATATAGGTTCCATTTGTGGGGTAGAAATCCAAATCTATTTTGGTCCCAAACCTTGTACTGATAAAACTATGGGTTGCACCAGAATCAAAAAGTATAATAGAAGGGTAATGGTGTAGAGTGAATGTACCCGTCATTACTGGTGCACCTTCTGGAAGTTCCGATAGAGTGGTGAAATTCACCCTTCCTTGACGGACTTGCATAACCTGCCTCTTGCCTTTATTCTTGGAGTTGGAGTTGGAAGCCTGTCCAGGGAATGTCCTCTTGGGTTGGGGGCAGTCTTTAAAAAAATGTGCCGGACTACCGCAGTTGAAACATCGATTGATGTTATTCCCTTGATTAAACTGCGGAGGGTTCGGCCTTGGACCAACTGGTCGTTGCTGCTGCTGAGATTGAGGCACTGGTGGCCTGTTGAATCGGGGCTGTTGAGGAGGCCTAGCTACCCATCTGCCTGCGGGAGCATTTCTAGGCGGAGCTCGGGAGTCGGGTTCTGAATCACCCGATACCTCGAAGGTGGTGCATTCGAGGGTCCAGTAGACACTTTCTACCTCTTCTCAGCACGATGTGCTGAGATACAGTCCTCTTGAGTAATGGCCATGTTGACCAGCTCATTGAAGTTGTTAGCCCTGACCAAATTCAAACGCTCCTTTAGCTTAGTGTTCAATCCACGACGGAAGCGATCTCTTTTCTTGGTGTCCGTGTCAGCATGATAGCCCGCGTACTGACACAAGTGATTGAAAGCCTGTGCATATTGAAGTACCGTGCGGTTCCTTTGAGTAAGTGCCAAAAATTCATTGAGCTTCCGCTCAATGAGTCCTTCCGGGATATGGTGCGCTCTAAAGGCTGTCCTAAATTCTTCCCAATTGACAACATGTCCATCTGGCTGCATTGCATAGTAATTGTCCCACCAAATGCGAGCGTTACCACGAAGCTGTTGGGCTGCGAAGAGAGCTTTGTTTGCTTTGGAGCATGGGATGAAAAGTAATGCAAACTTGGACTCGATGGTACGGAGCCATGCATCTGCATCAAGAGGTTCTTCCGTCTTATGAAAGAGTGGGGGCTGCGTACTGAAGAAATCCTGATATCCAGCTGATGGATGCTCCTCACGTCCACGTTGAGGAGAACGGAACTGATGTTGCTGGGCCTGCACCAGCATATTCAGGAGTTCGGTCTGACGGGCCATCACTTCCGCTAGATTCAGTGGTGGCGGAGGTGGTTGTTGTGAACCACTAGCTTGATCCGGTCTGAATCCTTCCGGGGTTCCGCGCGTAGCGCCAACCATCTGAAATATAGAAGTCATCCATAAGCATTTACCAATACTTGCTTCTAATTTTAGAGATCATGTAGTACCAATATAGCTTTAGTTGAACAATGCAAGGTAATAAATCCAAGTCACAAGTATTAACTTAACCATCCAAATAGCAACTCAGATTCTCATAACTAACTGAAACTTGTTCCATATTACATCACATTATTCCAAACCAAACCATACATAGGTTTGCCACATATTCTACAACAAGTGGCTCGCAAGTCATCTAACTACTCACTCCATTACCACACTATCTACATCTAGGATGCCGTCAACTCAACAAGACTAGAAGTCATCGAGGTTACCCACAGATGACTGACTACCGGAGGAGGAATGGTAAGGACTAAGAATAGGATCTCCATGCTCAGAGTCGATCTCAGAGACTCCTTCGACTTCTTCAGGGTCTTCTTCTTCATCATCCTCCGGTTCATTGGCAACAGGTTGCTCTGGTTGCTCATGAAGCATGTTGATGTGGTCAATAGCTTGGCCCAAATTAAGGTTGAGCTCATGAACTTGCTCTTGGAGGAAGTCAATAATAGTGTCACGCTGAGTAATGAGGGCATCACTCTCAACAATATGTTCTTCTCGATGCTGTATAGTTTCTTCGCGCTGAGTAATATCTTCTTCCTTGGCAGTGATAGTAGCTTGGAGTGCCTCAATCTGCGTATTCTGTCGGCCAACCTGATTACGATACCTTTGAGCTATGTTGGTCAAGCGATAAACACCATGCTGCTGAAGCGTCTGGTAGCGGTACTATGCACTCATGAATCGAACTACAGTACGTAGAGTCTCTCCAGCCAGAGTTCCCAGTAAATGGTCACAGTATGTCACTCTGAAAGTCTATTCTGGGTCACGAGAATCCATTGCAGGAAATAAGCCGATAGGATATCCTGCAACTTCCTCAGGATGTTGATCACAAAAGATGTGAATAGCTTCTATAGCTGCTGCTTCAAAAGTGTCGGCAAGACGATGACCAACCACATTTACTTCAATAGGCGGCCACAGAGATAAGGTAGGATGTGGAGGAATAGTCATTTTCACCCGGCAACGAGGAACACCTTCTTCATCATACTCTACTCCATCATAAGGTGGAGGTTCAGTGTAGCCAAACACCTGGAGAGATTCCCACAAGAGACGAGGAAAACCCTCCCAATGCAAAGCATTGGTATGAGCGTGTCCTGCGGAATCCCAAAAGAACCTTGGAAACTCAGCCATCTGAAACAAGGACTCAAATGGTGAGATTATAAGTTTTCAACCATACTCCTCGAGAAGACTGCAGAAAAAAATGTGAGTTAGCTTAGTAAATTGATTGGAATGCAGCTATCCTCACAGGGTAAAGGAAACAAGATGACCTACCCTAATAACAGCAGAATCTGAAGATCGAAAGATTGTTCTAGATCTTGGGAATAAAGCCTTATACTGTTTACTAACACATTCCAGATATCCCTAAATCATCAAACCATGTCACTCATTTAATCAAATCAAGGAATATGCATGCATGTGCTACGCGTCCTCACATTCAAAACAACTGCCAATATACTTTGGACTTATACGATTAATTCCGGTGGTGCAATATGTTCGTCTCTCCCTATAATAACTAATCGAATATCCTTATTCGTCTTAACCTATTTAATCGTGGTTAGTGTACCTGCAGAAAACCACATTGTAGATGAACCTTTCATGCCAGCACTCATGAAAGCATCCTCAAACATTACTGTTCACTATAGAAACAGCATCTGTACAATTACCGCCGTACAGACAACGTTATCATACGTTATTGAAATAACGTATTCACGGAATACCGCAAAATGCGGGGGTAGTGTTGTTCATACCCTGCAACTAACCATATACTCCCAATATCATCAACCTAAGTTGATATATTGGCAGCATCTCAAGTAGGCCACTGCTTGAGAAACAGCGTTCAGTTCGCATCACCGACGGGAAGGCTAACTCCTCAGTTAGCTGAGGATCCTTACCTTCTTACCTCACCATCGAAGATGTCGTTACAAAAAGTAAAGTTGGGTTGTGCATAAATTTAAGTTTAACAGAAATGTAGTGCTGGAAGTTAGAGTAATATACATATACTTATAGCCACCTATAACTCCCATATTAACATTACCCTAGGGCTTTACGTACTAAGCACAATCCTTAACGAAACCAACGTAGTTTTGCCAAACATTTTGTTGATCAACTTTTATACTGAAAATATTTTTAAGGTAAAATGTATCTCCTGGATAACCTTATAGCTCTGATACCAGCTGTGGCAGAACCAACCTGAATTATACCGGCTCAAGCACGCGAGTCCACTCTAGAGGGCTCCAACGTACTTCAAACGGTATAATCCCTTGGTCTGTCGGGTAGCGTCCCGATAAACCACCGATACAGGATCAAATAAGGTTACCTCACATGAAGGTGAGTCCAGAGATACAGTCACCATCATATTTTACATCACAAGGAAATTATTTTACACAAGTTTCCACAAGTAATACAAAGTTCCACACTTAGCAAAGTTATTACAAAGTTTGCAGAAACAGCAAAGGTTCAAACTAGGAGTTATTATTACAAACCAGTTTTAAAGTTCAAGTTCTAGCAGCGGAATTTAAAGTACGATAACTATACACGTCGCCAGTAAGGACATCATGCTAAGCCATGGCATAACATCACTCGTTATGATCGGGGTTGGCCGGGGATGGATCCCACTCCACGGACCAACCATCAGGCAAAGCATAAGGCTAATGCATGGGGTAAGTAGGGTCTTCAGAGACATTACCTGAAATAAACACATATAGCAAGGCTGAGTACTCTAATACTCAGCAAGGCTTACCCGAAAATTTGGGTATACTTAGCCCATATCTAGACCATGAAGGCTTTGTAAGGGTTTTTGGGTTTTGTTTCAGCTGTAAAGCAATAAAGAGTAGGTCCTTACCTTCATATTTTAGCTTTCAGATTCTAGTTTCTTTAACCATTCTAAGTAAGCACCTGTAACTACTCAAGCAAGGTAGAGTCTTTTAAACATACACCAGTATTTCTCATCAACAACATTACTCTTATTACTCTATGTGGCAAAAGAGTTAAGCAGTCTCAATCTTCGTGAGAAACGGACGATTCAGAATCGAATTTCAACCCTTGCAAGGTAAGCCTAACTCACAGGCTTGGAACACCAACAGGTCATTCCGAAGCAACCGTTTGCCTTTCATTCCGGGTCGTGGAACAAAGCCACCACAAGCGACTGCTGGACCATACGCACATCCAATGTGCAGGACATACGTCTGTAGCGCGACTACATGACCGTATGCCTTTCTTCTTTGCAGAACGTACTCTCACAGTCGGTGCGTGTAAACATAAATAAAAGTCGAGTGGTGGGGGACGAGTCCACTTGCCGGGCCGATTGGTTACTAGGCTTACCGCTTACCATATTTCACGGCATGTGGCTAGTACTTTCAAACGCTTAACTACCACTACCACACACTGCGACCTTAACCAAATTCATCAACACAGACGGGGTACCATTTCTTTCCAAGATACTATACACAGCCCCGTCCGTCATCCTTATAGTGATTGCAGAATTGTAATCAATCAATTCCTATATCGCGCGAGTGACAGGAAATCACTCGACTTCTACCGGTCCTATTAGCATAGCACTAGTCGGACTCAGTTTCTAATATTCAGTACATTGGTTCCTAGGGAGATGCATCTACGGTTTCCAGACAACTCCTAAGAACTTAATGCACAATTATGTATATAAAGGTAAATTGCAGTGTAAATAAGATAGTGGGTTTATGTCCGGGGCTTGCCTTCACTGGCGGGGCTGGGGTTAGAAATGTTAATAATTTCTTCCGAACTCGGGTTCAGGGCTTCAGTTGATTCTCCGACGATGTTCCCGGCGTCTTCAGAGACTTCTTTTTCGGACTCCGGAAAGATCTGATAATCACCGTCGGCAAGAAACGTCGAGTCTACATGTGATGAAAAAGATGCAATTAAGAAAATGCGTAGATTGTCATTCTACTTCATGACAGAATTACAAACCAAGAACATATCATCATATAATAGCAAACAACACAATTGCCCCTTACTGGGCAGTCATTTATCGAGTATTAAATAATTTACTTAGTTACATAAAGCAACAGGGTCATCTACCCCAAACATTTAGTTAACTACATGAAGTAACATGGTTGACTACTAAATTAATTACACTTAACATTTTCATTTAATTAACTAGCTAATCTCCTTGAAAAACCCTAAGTTATTATTTAATATAGATCTACTAATCAAGTTTTATTTATTTTAGTTATTTTACACCTAATCATAGGTTGAAATTTTGTAGTTATGCTACACTACTTAGGAACAACATCTTAGAATATTTTCATAATTTTCCAGGAATAAAAGCTAGTATAAAGAATTATCTTTAGAAACAAACCAAAAATTCATAACTTGGGGTATGACCTTTTATTAATCCTAATATTTTTACCATCGATTACACATCCAAAAAGGAAGTTATGGTAAAAATTTCAAATACAAACATCAACAGAAACACCCTTAATTAAAAATCTAAGCATTTCATCAACATATAATAAAAAGTACTCGAAATCTAAACAAATGAACAGTAAAGTACTCGAACTTTTTAAACCGAGCTATATATAGCACATACAATCTAAATTCCAAATTTCAGCTATAACACATGTCTACAACATGAGATACAAATAAAACACTTATTTTCTAGCATTTAATCTACAACAGAAAATATACAAATATAGCTCAAGTTCATTACACAAAAGTAGTCGAATTTAAAACAAGGATTCCAACAAAACTAGTTTGGCATTTTTCTGAATTTTCTACGAGTTTCTATGAATTTTTGAATTTCACAGCCTTTGAATTGGGGGGCTTTGAAATTTACAAGGACGCCCTTAAAACTTTTGGAATCCTTACAGGGATGCCCCTGGCTCGTCGGGGAAGAATGGCCGTGAGGTTGCCGGCCAAATTCCGGTGAGGGAAAAAAATGGGGATGGGAGGAGGAGTGGTTAGCGAGCACCAGGAGGTCGAGGCACACCTGCTGGAGGTCTTGGGAAGAGGAGGAGATGACCGGAAGGAGCTTTCCCACGGTGGCCGAGGCGGTGGCGGAGGGGCGCTCGTCGGTGAGGAGGTTCCCGGCGAGGAGGAGGGCAAAGCTTGGGCTCAACAGCTGCAGGAAGATGTGGGGAAACTATTGGAGTAGCCGAATTGGGCGGAGGAGGGATGGAGACAAGAGCTCGACGGCGGCAGAAGCTTACCGGCGAAAGGGCGAACGGCGGTGAGGTAGCTCCGGTGGAGGTCCGGCCTTAGTAAGTGGCTGGTGAGCGTCAGTGGTGTACGGGGAAACGTTCGAAGGGGTTGTGGTGGTGCGGGGAGAGCTGCAGTGGGCTGCCCACGGCGAGCAGAAGGGTGCCGGGGTTGGAGGAGATGGCGGCAGTGGTGTTCGGGGTCGTGGGCAAGAAGAGAGCAGGAGCAAGGATGGAATGGAAAGAGGGGAAGCCAGTGGTACTCTTGAACCAGAGAAGAGAGGGCGAGGGGGCGTGCACGAGCAATGCCACGGTGACGGCGAGCTGGCGGCGGCAGAGCCGCGGAACGGCATGGCATGCGCGCGAGAAGGCCAGGGAGGGAAAGCTAGAGCGGCGCTCGGGTTGGGGTCGACGCGTGGAGCAGCTAGGAGCTGGAGGTGGCGCCGAGGAGCGGCCGAGGCGCAGCACATGGCCGGGGAAGCAGCACTGACACCGGCGGCAGAGGAGCAGCGGGCGAAGCAGAGGAGTTGCCAGAGGAGGAAGAAGAGAGGAGGAGGTCCGAGGGACTTAGTTGGAAATTGCAAAAACCTCAGGGACTTCACTGTAAATAGAAATTCCCCACTAATCCAGAGCTCTAATGAGAAAATGGTCAAAATGAAAGTTGTAGAACTTTTCAAAACCTATAACTTTGTTTTAGGGCTTAAGTTCAGAAACCTAAAGCACACTGTGTTACTTTACCAAATTACACTCAAATCAAACTTTACATAAGTTTTGTTTTAATAAAGTAATTTTTATGAACTCTTGGGCTTATTTGTAAGCATTTAAGGCTGGTCATGATGACATTCACCTCTTTCACTTTGACCCTTGGTAAATTTTGGAAAGTTACTTTATACTCCAATTAATTTTACATAAAAGGGTTTGTATTTTCATAAATTTACACAAATACCCTTATTCTCATAACTTTATTAGATTTTCACACAATTTCACACACACCAAACATTATTTCTATTAGTTTGATCTATTTGACACCTAGGGTGTCACAGGACCTCGCGCACAACACCGACATCACCCAACAAAGCTAGGGGATGAACACTTCCATGCTCCATGACATCTCCGGCGTCTTCATCCATTTGGGCCTTGGCCCCAACCAGCAGCAGTGGCAACCGCCACAGCAGCATTACCTGCAGTAGTACTATCCGTACCCGCAGCAGTACTACCCATATCCTCTGTGGCACTACCCGTACCAATAGTAGCACCACAACCCTATCCAGCAGAACTGAGCTTTATAAAAGCTTGGGGGTGTATAACCACTAGGTAAGTCGTCTGACCCGTCCGTTCGTTCCAAGAATTGCCATGCCTTAACAAGAAAAATAAAAAAATAAAATAATAATAACAATAATAAAATCTAGAAAAAAATTGTTTCATGCTTTGAATAAATGAAACTCCCAACTTATATATGTGGAAATACATGTGTTCATGCTTTGCAAGTGCCTCGTATATAAATTTTTATTGTCCTAGTACTTGATTTTGTTGGCACTTGGTAATGTTTTCATCAAAAGTTCATGGTTTGTGGGAGCATGAGCTTGGTTTCCATGTCTAAGTTGTTAGATAATTTGAGATAGTGAAGCCGGAGTAAGACTGCATGCTCTAGTAAGGAAACCTCTCGGAATTTCTTTACAATAAAATCATGGTAAAGAGATCCTCTTTGGTTTACATTTCCTATCCAGAGCCATAATGTTTTACTACTTGAGCCATATTATGCTATCTTGAGTTGATTTGAGCTTTTCCGAATGGCGAGCCCGTTCGAGGAAAGGTACTTGTTATCTGCCGATCTTTCTCCTTTGTGTACCCATTATTCTGCTAGCCTCAAAAATATTTGGCTTGTCAATCACCTACTCCAGGTATTGATATCCACCTTCGCCAGATAATCTCCATTCATACCACAACCCAAAATCTCCACAGTGAACCTATCCATCCAAGAAAAGTCTACTCAAACAAACACTCCCTCTCAATATCCGTTGGCTGTCATGAGAATATGGGTCATCTTCACAAAAGAAAAGCAAGGCAAAAAGAAGATAAGACCCATATCTCTTCACAATTTCTAAGAATCAAGGGATGAAAATAAAAAGACCAAAATTTCCCAAGTGTGAGTCCATTCTCTCCCTCTCCCCTGAACATCATTCCTTCCATAAGATCGGGATTTGATCGGGTACCAATCTCTTGCGAACCACTCTTCGGCTCGGCAACAAAGGTAACCAAGGTATGCAATACTCTTCCTACCTATGAACTCCACATATCAGCCTTAGAAGTAGGAAGAAGATGGTCAATTTCCGACCATGGTGAGGACTATACACCTTGAACGACTTTGAGAGCACCATTGGGGAATCTTAAACCATCCTTATGAAAACTTGCTAAAAAAATCTGAGAAAGGAACCTGAATAGGAAGCAGAAAAACTTCGGTGGAAACTGTTCAGTCTCTCATATGCTCAATATGAGGGATGAAATGCGGGTAAGCCCCACTCTCTGAACCAAGGTACGAGCCAACATTCTCAAGGTACATACGGGTTAGAGTAATATGTTATGCAAGGTACCTGCAGGGATGAACATTGATATAACTCCTGATCCGCCAAGCCTAAATTTAAGCTTTGGTCGAGGATGAGCAAAACTTTAAGCTTGGGGATGTGTTGATGGCCATTGAATCACACTTTCTCCATCAACTTCTCCAGAAAAAATAGAGCTTTGCATCATGTTCCATACATATTTTATTTATTCTCATAAAGTTCCACAGGTTTTGGATGAGTTGTGAATGCAGGGATTGGTGTATAAAAAATGAGGCAAAATGGGAAAAATCCCAGGCCAACCGGCCTCACCTAGGCCGGACGGCCTGACACGGGACCCAATCGCCACGTCATCGACCCTGGGGCAAGGAAACACACTTACCTTGATCCTCAGCTGTGCACTTGAAGTTGGTTTGATCAGATGACCCGAAAGGCTTCACCTTGGATTGAAGGGCCCACCTGCATGCAAGACTTGGTCAAAATCCTGATATTCACCTCCCTAGACAAAGCACAAGCGTTGATCATCAAGTCGGCAAAACGGAGGGACGAAACGTGCCAAGGTTAGGCCAGCCAGCCCCTAACTGTCAAACCTTGGACCAACGCAACTACCACCGACACCAGGAAAGCATCAGGGACGTCCAGGAAAAGGGCGGTGCCAAGTGGCACAAATCCCAGGCCGGCCGGCCTGGGAGAGGATGGCCGGCCCCACTTTGCAGCCTCTCGAGCTCAACTTCATGTGGAAGCTATCTGAACCGATGAAGTAGTGTCCAAGCTAAGCATCAACCTCAGCACCAACATGCAAGAGCTATAAATAGAGGGTCACCCATCACCACTAACACACACCAAGGAGTTCTCATTCATTTCACTTTCTAGAGAGTTAGAGTCGAGTCGAGCTTGTCTCGAGATTCTGGAGTCGTTATCGGAAGTCTGGTATAAGCTTTTATATCTTTCCCTTTGATATTTATCAATTTAAATTATCTTCCTTATCTTATCAAGTCACCTTTACTTTCCTCATTTATTTATATTTCCAAGTTATTCAGCTTGTGTGTGGAAGTTTTGTCCTCTAATTTAGGCTTTGTTATCTTCCTTATTTTTTCGAGATCTTACCTTACGGGTTTTCTCGCCCAGACTAGGGAGCTCAAGTCAGGTCCCTAGGTTGAGGGGGATTTCTCTTGAAGGCCTCAAGAGAAATCCTAACACCAAGTGCAGACGTGGTGTTTGGCTTAGTGTTAGCTAGGAAGTGTGTTCGACCCCACGAAATAGTGTGGTAGGCGGCAGGTAGTGATAGCCCTGTCTATCCCTTGTAGTCCACCACGTTTAGGTGCTTTCATAGTAGTAGTAGCAGGTTGTCGTTGGACTCCCCTCTTACCCTTTTCTGCAGTCCTTCCTGTTCTAGCTGTAGAAGTAAGCTCTTGGTTCCCAATAACTAGTTAGAAGCAAGGTTTAATTTAGAAAGGCTAGCTCGTTAGTCTAGAAGTGTTTTAGGAGTCTTTCTCGCTCGTTTTCCTCCCAACTACTTACTACTCTAAGGTTTAGACTCTCTTATGTCAAACGGTCATTGCCTAGCAATTTATCTTTTTGTATCTTATCTGGCTTACCCCCACTAAATTAGTCAGTTGATTTATCCAGTAAGATTTTATCACTCGTTCATTCGATACTCTTTAGAACCATAGTGCTTCCCCGTGGAAATTTACGATACCTTGGAATACTCCAAGGTGAAGTGCTACAGCAGTCGATTCTGTGCGCTTGCGGAATACATATTCTATTGGGCATAAGAAATGCCAACAATCATATCATGCACTGAGGTAGCTCTAAAAGATCAAAGAATTGACAATGATACCAATGGAAAGGTTTGGACCTTGCATACCTCTAGGGGAAATAGTTACCTTGATTGTACCACTTGAAAGAAGTTGCGTGAGAGGCACTTGATACACCAAGGAAGGGTAATGTATGAGCACATAGCCTATGAACTTAGATATAGCATTTAAGTTCGATAGAGCATGACTCAATATGCATTAAGGTACAAAGATTACTCTTATCGTGCCTAACTATTAATTCACATTAAGAGTGAACAACATTCTCATAGTGTGATTACATCGGAAAGACGCCGTCAAGAGACTACAAAGAATAAGCTTGCAAACTTGTTATTCTCAAAAGTCACAAACCATAGAATGAACTCCTCCTAAATATGTGCATTTAGTGTTTGAATCACCAATCAAATGTATGCACATTATTTTTGACAACAATGGGAAGCTTATCCTATAGCTTGTGCTCATGGTACAAAATTGAAACACATACCTCATGAAGTTCATGTACCATGAAAGCGAAGACCATGTAGTTTCTGTACACACTTATCAAACCATGTAGGTTGCTCATGGGTTAGAGCAAGACATAAGCAACCTACCATATGTAGATAACACTAGAAAAAAATGCAACGCATGCATACAACCTAGCCAAAGCAATGGAGCTACATGATGCTTGAATTGAAATCTAGCTAACATTACCTCTTTTACCTTATGGGGGACTTGGGCAACATATGTCCAATCTTGTGAGCTTGGCTTCTTTGCTTAATTCTTCTCATCATCTTGTAGCCCAAGCCTCCAAGTCCCTCGAAGCCGATCCTTGGGCTTCAAGTCTCATTTGGAACCGACACCATTTGAGGCCCCGTTATGTTGGTGTTGACTTCCTTGGGCACCCAAATGGAGCGGTTCCAACTCCAATCTTTCTTCCCAACCTTGTGGGCAACCACCTTGCCATTTCTCTTCTTCTTGATGACATAGGAGGTGCTTTTGCTCTTGTTTCTCTAGTTGGGCTTGGTGTAGATGAGGAAATTCTTGATGGTGAAGCTCTTCTTGTTCTTCTCATCCGAAATCATCTTCTTGGGTTGAGGACACTTGTAGGACTTGTGGCCTTCATGATGACACTTGAAACATGTCACGGTTTCTCCCTTCTCAAGCTTCTTCACCATGTTCTCACGGTTAACTTGAGAAGGTTGGACAATGCTCTTGCCCTTCAATCTTGCAAAGTCCCTCATGAGCCTTTCTACTTCTTGCTTGAGCTCATCATTCTCCTTGATAGTGAGATCATCACATGATTCTATAACAACATTCTCATAGCATTTCTCATTGCAATGATTAGAGTAAGATTCATCAATTAAATCAATGCAAGAAGTTGAAGCATCTACCTTGAAGATAGGGATTGCACAAAGGATAGATTGCTCTATTTCCAAAGATTCATTAGTTTTATTCTTAATGGTCTCAATTTTTAATTTGAGCTCTTCATGCTCCTTGCTAAGCAATTTGAATTTTCACCACAAATCATCATAATTTGTAGCAAGAGAAGCATTAAGATCATTGAAAGCATTAAGTTGTTTAATTTCTTTAGCTTGTCTTTTCATGACTCTTTGTTGCTCATGAATCAACTCAAGAAGATCTTCAAAGGAAGGAGAGTCGGAGTCATCATCACTTACATCACTTTCCATGCCTTTGGACATAAGGCACATGTTTAATGATGAAGCACCGATGTTGGTGCGGGTGGTGAATCTCTTGATCGACTCATCACTTGAGCTTGTGCTTGATTCTTCACCACCACTTACCCACACTCCGAAGATAGAAAGAGCTTCATGCTTGGGCTTCTTATCCTTCTTCCCTTGATTATTCTTCTTGTACTTGTTCCTCTTAACCTTCATAAGTTGATGATGATGCCCATCTTTGAGGAAGATCATGTACCCCATCATGTTGATCTTCTTCAAGCTCTTGTTCATGATCTTGGCTTCCTTGAGAAGCTTGCGGTCCATCTCTTCTTTTTCACTTGAGGAGCTCTTGGCTGCATCCTCTTCTTCCTCATCGCTTGAGCTTTCTTGTATCACCATCTTCTTCAACATCTTGGCTTGCTTGCTAGCAAGAGCACTATGTGTTGGCGAAGAAGGTGGCTCTCTTGGCTTGATGCCGTTGCGAAGCTCGTGGGCAATCACCTTGTTGAGGACTTGATTTGGTGTCATGGTCTTGAGCTCTTTCTCATAGAGAATTGTTGTCACCAAGTCATAGTCCGGCCTTCGGAGGGAGTGAAGGATCTTACAAATGAGTTCCAGCTCTTCAATCTTCTTGACATCTAGGGAATTTACCTCATTCACAAGAAGATTTAATCGTGAGTACAATGATGAAGCATCTTCATTATCAAATTGCTTAAAGCTATTAAGCTTATCAATGAGAACATGATATCTTTCATTGGCCACATCCTTTGTGCTACCATGGTTCTCATTGATAGTCTTCCATAGCTCAAAGGAATTTTTACAAGCGAAAACACGATTGAACACACCATCACTAATAAAAGACAATATTATACTTTTTGCAATAACATCATATTGTCTTTCTTTGTGCCCATTATTTTTCATGCCTTCGCTACAACTCTCCAAATATTTAGGCCCATTGCTTGGAGAAAAGCTTGCATGAAAACCTTTCAACATTGGAAGCCCGTGCCATCGAACCGTGGAGCCATTCCTAAAAGATCCATACCTTCCCCGATGAGCTAACTCAACTAGGCGGTGAAGCCTAACCTTTCCAATAAGACGGTTTTCACAATTTGCCAACAGAATTGGTATTTTCTTTGTGAAAGACTCTGATACCACTTGAATGGAATCAATGCTTGTAGCCTAAGAGGGGGAGGGGGTGACTTAAGCAATTCTTAAAATCTTAACCTATGGCTCAAACTAGTTAGCACAAAATATAAACTAAAACAAATTATCTAGATGTGCAATTAGGGTTCAACTAGTGTGAAAACCTTATCCCAGAGAATGTAAAGGCACACAAGATTGCAATAAGAAATGCGGAAGCTTAAAGAAAGGGGATGAGGGAAAGCAAACTCTCATCACGAAGATTTATCCCGTGATACCGGTAGGCACAAGGTCACCCCTAGTCCCCATTGTTGAATCATTCACTAAGAGTATTGCCTTCCGGTCACCGAGTCTCTTTCGGGACTCTTCTTGACTCGCCACCAAGGCTTAGCCACCAAGGCTCTCTCCGAGTTCCCGTCACCGCGATGCGTCTCCACTAAGGAGCTTCTCCTTGAAGGAAGGGGGTCTCCACGTCCCCCGCACAAAGCCATTGTCGCCGCTCCACACCAAGCCGGAGGGTCGGTAACTTGCCGGCAAGGCACCAAGATTCCAAGGGGCCGGCACTCTGAGATACAACTTGTGGTTCACTTAAGAACCAGCACACAAGGCAGCAACGCCTTGCTCTCTCACTCTCTCTAGAGCTAATCCTAGCACTAACACTCTCAAAGCTTGTGCTAAACCCAAGGATATGATCAATGAGCTCTTGGGTGGCCTGGATAACTTCTTCAGAGTGTGGGTAGCTTCTCACAAACTCCAGCAACCTCAAGTGACCCAGGTTGAGGTTATATAGGCTAGAGATCCACTTTTACCCGTTGCTAGCTTTTCTACCAAAAAGCCTAAAGCGTCGGTTAAACCGGTCATAGCTGTCGGTTTAACCGGTCACTCTGCATCGGCATACTAGCCATTGAACATCTCTCTGCCACGCCTGAGCTTTCTTGTGTCATTGCACCGATGCATTTTAGCGATGCACCGTCATTCAACTGGTGCTGAAAACCTTTTGCTGTTCAACTCCAAAAAACCTCTCGGGCAAACTAAACAACCAATGCATTGACGCCTCTTATTGCACCGTCGATTCAACCGGTGCTACTGACTTCTTCTTCACTTGATCATGTTGCAGCTACCAATGCACCGATCCATTATATTCTGAGACCGTCGGTTTAACCGGTAGCCATTTTTTCTGCTATCACCTGTCCAAATCATCGCTGCGGTTTGGACTAGCTTTTATATGGATTGGACTACACCCATGGGACCTAGAAATCCTACAAATATGAGCTCACAAACTCGTTAGCCCACTGACTATGTTGTCACATAATCACCAAAATCACAATTATGGCTTAATGGGGCCATGTTCCTTACGCCCATGGATGGAATCCAAATCATAGCACGAACCAAATTAATTGATCCAAATCACAGCTGTGGCAGAACCAACCTGAATTATACCGGCTCAAGTACGCGAGTCCACTTCCGAGGGCTCCAACGTGCTTCAAACGGTATAATCCCTTGGCCTGTCGGGTAACGTCCCGATAAACCACCGATACACAGGATCAAATAAGGTTACCTCACACGAAGGTGAGTCCAGAGATACAATCACCAACACATTTTATATTACAGACACTTACATTATAAAAGTTTGCAGAGTAACATAAGTACTAGAGTGCTAAAAGTTATTACAAACCATTTAAAACATTCAAGTTTGTAGTAGCGGAATTCAAAGTACGATAACTATACACGTCGCTAGTATCAACATCATGCTAAGCCCGAGCATGACATTACTCGTTAGGATCGGTGTTGGCCGGGGACGATTCCCACTCCACGGACCAACCATCAGGCAACACAGAAGGCCAAGGCATAAGGTAAGCAAGTCCTTCAGAGACATTACCTGAAACAAAAGTATATAGCAAGGCTGAGTATACTAATACTCAGCAAGGCTTACCCGAGGTTGGGTATACTTAGCCCATAACTAGACCATGCAGGCTTTGCAAAAGTTCTGGGTTTAGTTTTTGCTGAAAAGCAATAAAGAGTAGGTCCTTAATTTATATTTTAGCTTTCAGATTCTAGTTCTTTTAACCATTCTAGGTAAGCACCTATAACTATTTCAATCATGGTACAATTCTTTAACCAAACATCAATTGTGATAATCATAACGTTGCTCTTATTACTCTATGTGGTAAAAGAGATAAGCAGTCTCAATCTTCGTGAGAGGCGGACGATTCTGAATCGAATTTTAACCCTTGCAAGGTAAACCTAACTCACACGCTTGGAACACCAACAGGTCGTTCCGAAGCAACCGTTTGCCTTTCATTCCGGGTCGTGGAACAAAGCCACCACAAGCAACTGCTGGACTATACGCACATCCAATGTGCAGGACATACGTCTGTAGCGCGACTACATGACCGTATTCCTGTCTGCTCTGCAGAACGTACTCTCACAGTCGGTGCGTGTAAACATAAAATAAAAGTCGAGTGGTGGGGGACGAGTCCACTTGACGGGCCGATTGGTTACTAGGCTTACCGCTTACCATATTTCGCGGCATGTGGCTAGTACTTTCAAACGCTTAACTGCCACTACCACACACTGCGACCTTAACCAAATTCATCAACACAGACGGGGTACCATTTCTTTCCATGAAACTGCACATAACCCCGTCCGTCATCCTTATAGTGATTGCAGGAATGAAGGTAATCAATTCCTATATCGCGCGAGTGACAGGAAATCACTCGACTTCTACCAGTCCTATTAGCATAGCACTAGTCGGACTCAGGTTCTAATGTTCAGTACATTGGTTCCTAGAAATATGCATCTAGGGTTCCATTACAACTCCTAGACTTAATGCATAAATATAGATAAATAAGCATAGGTTGCAATGTAAAGAAAATAATGGGATATGTCCGGGGCTTGCCTTCACTGGCAGGGTTGGGGTCATAGGTATTAGTAAATTCTTCCGAACTTGGGTTCGGAGCTTCAGTTAATTCTTCAGTGATGTTCCCGGCGGTTTCAGAGATATCCACTTCAGGCTCGGGGAGTATCTGATAGTCACCGTCAGCGAGGAATGTCGAGTCTACATGTAAACAAAAGGATGCAGCTTAGGAAATGCATGAATCAATATTTTATTTCACGATAAAGTTGCAATCCAAATAGAAAAACATTACATTCCAACAAACCACTTAAATACCCTGTACTGGGCAGTCATTTATCGGGTATCAACCAAACTAACTAGTTACATTAAGCAACCAGGTGGGTTTAGATTTGAACTATCATTCTTATGTGAGTCATAACTATAGCACTGAATTTATAGCAAATAGAAACTAGAACATTCGTATTTGAATTTTAAATCCCAAGTTCTAGATTCAAAACTTAAATAAACAGGATCATAAAGTTTTGGAACTCTATTGCACACTAGTCATCAACACATTAGAGTATGACAAAAGATCTTAATTGGTTGGGCTTATAGAACATGCTTAATTAATATTTCGAATTTGAAATGCCCAAATTAAACGAAGTTAAGTTTAAAACAAATCTAGGTTTGAAATTTCCACACAAGGTTACATATAGCACACAGAATATACATGCCAAAAATTATGAGAAACAAAGTTAAAATATAGAAGCTATATATCAAATACCTTTTATCCTTAGATTTAAAATAAGTACAAGAGTATTGGGTTTCATATCAAACTTCATAAACAAAAGTTGTAGTACTTGAAATCTAGTTTCTAACAAAACTAATTTTGCAATTTTTGGAATTTTCTACCATTTTCTATAGAATTAACAAGTCAGAAATACTACTCACATGAAATAACAAGCATTCACTTACTTTTATATTAAATACAGCACAAACCATCTATTTTCATAAAATGGTCATAAAACAGAAGTGATAGAGTTTGAAATAAAGATTCAAGTCCAACTAGTTTTACATTTTTTTTAATTTTCTACGATTTTCTAGGAATTTTCAAAGTTCAGCACATTGGAAAGGAAGAAAAGATTGAAAACTTTCATATAGGCCCTCGGAAAGATTTGGGACTTTGCAATTGGGTCCCTCTGCCATGGATGGCCGGAGCAAGCTCGGTTTGGGCTCCAATCCGGTGAAGAGGAGGCTCGGGTAGCAAGGGAAAGGGAGTGGGGAGCAAGAGGAAGTCCTGCGCTACCTGTGTGTGGTCTTGGGGAGGCTCGGGGTGGCCGGAGATGAGCTGCCCACGGAGGGCCGGGCCGGCGGCCGGAGGCGCACGGCGGCGGTGGGGTTCCGGCGTGCGGGGGAGGGAATGGCCGAGCTGGGGAGCTGCAGTGGAAGGCGAAGAAGCTAATAGGGCGGTCGGTTTGGGGAGGGAGAGGACGGAGGGGAAAGCTCCGCTACGGACCGAGCTCACGGCGGCGCTAGGGCGGCAAGTTCCTGTGTACGCGCAGGGAGGTCCAGGAGCGCCCTTTTATCGGCAAGAGAAGTGAGGCGGGGGAGCAAGGGCGGCTGAACTTTGGACCTAAACCGCTACGGGGGAAAAGAACCGGGAATTGCGGCGACGGCACAGAGGCGCCGGCGGGGCGGCGCTGGCACGCGCAGGCGCCGTGGCGCGCGGGCAGGACGCCAGCCGGGGAGAGCTAAAGCGGTGAGAGGGTGGGGCGGCAACGCGTGGCAAGGGAGGCACAGGAGGTGGCGAGGGGCGGCCGGGAAAGGCGGGCGGCGGCGCAGCAGTAGAGGAGCAGGGGAGCAGGGGAGACGCCAGAGGAGGAAGAAGGAAGAAGAAAGGAGCCAAGGACTAATTTGCGAAACCAAAGAATTACAGGGACTGCATTGTAAAGAGTTTATAACTTTTAAACCAATGCTCAAATGAGAAAATGGTCAAAAAGAAAGTTGTAAAACTTTTCAAAAGCTATAACTTTGCTTTAGAGCTCAAGCTCAGAAACTTAAAGTACACAGTTTTATTTCACCATTTTACACTCAAATCAAACTTTACAAAATTTGTCCTAATAAAACAATTTCTATAGACCTTTGGGCTTGTTTGTAAGCATTTAATGCTGATCATGATGACATTCACTTTTTCACTTTGACCCTTGGTAAATTTTGGAAAGTTACTTTATGCTTCAACTAAATTACATGAAAGGGTTTGTATTTTTATAAATTTACACAAATACCCTTAAATTCAAAATTTTTGCTAGATTTCCACACAATTTCACACATACCAAACATTATTTCTAAAGGTTCAACCTATTTGACACCTAGGGTGTCACAACCTTCCCCCCTAAAAGAAATCTCGTCCCGAGATTACAGGAATAAGATGATAATATCATAGATACCTAAGAATTCCTGAGAAAGTCTGGGAAGTTCCTCTGAAGATAGTCTTCGGTTTCCCAGGTAGCTTCTTCTTCTGTATGATGATCCCATTGGATTTTAAACATTTTGACCGTTGCTCTTCTAGTACTTCTTTCCTTGGTATCTAAAACTTTGATTGGAAGTTCCTTATAACAAAGATCTGGCTCGATGTCGATACTTTGTGTATCAACAATTTCGGTAGGAACACGAATACATTTCTTGAGCTGCGATACATGGAAGATGTTATGAATGGCTGCTAGCTGAGGAGGAAGTTGAAGTTGGTAGGCTACAGGTCCACAAATTTCAAGAATTTCAAAAGGACCAATGTAGCGAGGAGCGAGTTTGCCCTTGATACCAAAGCGTTGAACACCTCGAGTAGGAGATACTCGCAGGTATACAAAATCACCTACTTCAAACTGTATTGGCTTTCTCCTTTTGTCTGCATAGCTCTTTTGCCTTGATTGAGCTGTTTTAAGATTATCCCGAATAATCTTTACTTTTTCTTCTGCTTCCTTAACAAGATCCGGTCCAAAGATTTCGCGTTCACCAATCTGAGACCAATTCAAAGGGGTTCTGCATTGACGACCATATAAGGCTTCAAAAGGAGCCATTCTGATACTTGACTGATAACTGTTATTATAGGAGAATTCTGCCAGAGCTAAGCATTTGTCCCACTGCTTGTCATACTGGATCACACAAGCCCGAAGCATATCTTTAAAATTTGGTTGATTCTTTCTGTCTGCCCATCTGTTTGCGGATGATATGCGGAGCTTCGGATTAACTTGGTTCCAAGAGTTTGTTGAAACTGTTCCCAGAAACGGGCAACAAACTGTGCTCCACGATCAGAGATGATCGATTTAGGTATCCCATGGAAACGAACGATTTGGTCTAGATATATTTCTGCATACTTCTTAGCAGTATAAGTGGTATGTACTGGAAGAAAATGAGCGGTTTTGGTTAACCTATCCACAATTACCCAAATAGGAATCATGCCTTTGAGAAGTATTAGGTAAACCTACGATAAAGTCCATACTGATATCTTCCCATTTCCAAGAAGGAATAGATAGAGGCTGCAGTGTACCAAAAGTCCTTAAATGACTGGCCTTAACTCTCTGGCAAACATCACACTCAGAAACATATTTTGCTATCTCCCTTCTCATACGAGTCCACCAAAAATTTCGTTTCAAATCTTGGTACATTTTTGTACTACCAGGGTGCATAGCAAATTTAGATAGGTGAGCTTCATCCATTATTTGCTTACGAAGCTGATGGTTCTTGGGTACAACCATACGTCCCGTAAACCGTAGAATTCCTTCAGAATCCTCTTGGAAACATTTATACTTCTCTTCTCCTTGGGCTAATTGTTGCTTGATCATTTTAACTCCCTTATCGTGTTGTTGTGCCGTCACAATACTATCCTGGAGTATAGGTTCAATGGCTACATGATTTAAACTACCTTGAGGAACAATTTCCAGATTAAGCTTACGCATTTCCCAACAAAGAGTTTTGCTAAAAACTTCTACTGATAAGCAATGACAATGTGACTTGCGGCTAAGTGCATCCGCAACCACATTGGCTTTACCTGGATGGTAGTGGACTTCAAGATCATAATCCTTTATAAGTTCCAACCAACGTCTCTGCCTCATGTTCAAATCTGCTTGTGTAAAGATGTACTTTAAGCTCTTATGATCCGTATAAATATTGCACTTGGTACCCATAAGATGGTGTCTCCAAAGTTTAAGTGCATGTATGACAGCTGCAAGCTCAAGGTCATGAGTAGGATAATTCTGCTCATGCGTCCGAAGTGCTCTAGAGGCATATGCAATTACGCGGTTGTTTTGCATAAGTACACATCCTAGTCCGGTGCCTGATGCATCACAATAAACATCAAAAGGTCTTGATGTATCTGGCTGAGCTAAGACTGGAGCAGTGGTAAGGTGTGCTCTTAAAGTGTGGAAAGCTTCTTCACATTTCTCATTCCAGGAGAATTTCACTCCTTTCTTCAACAACTCTATCATGGGCTTGGCTATTCGAGAGAAGTCTGGAATAAAACGACGATAATAGCCAGCAAGACCGAGAAAACTACGGATTTGATGGACCGAAATAGGAGGTTTCCAATCCATCACTTCTTGAACCTTACTAGGGTCAACAGATATACCGTCCTTGGAGATGGTATGACCTAAGAATTTGACGGTGTCAAGCCAAAATTCACATTTAGAGAACTTGGCATACAAGCGATGATCTCGCAGACGTTGAAGAACAACATGAAGATGTTTAGCATGATCTTCAAGAGTTTTGGAATAGATTAGAATATCGTCGATAAAAACTACGACGAATTTGTCCAGCTCCGGCATGAAAACAGAGTTCATGAGATACATGAAATATGCCGGTGCATTGGTAAGACCAAAGGACATAACCAGATATTCATAGAGTCCATACCTGGTGGAGAAGGCGGTTTTTGGAATATCACTTGATCTAATTTTTATTTGATGATAACCGGAGCGAAGGTCAATCTTGGAAAATATCTTGGCTCCGGCTAACTGATCAAATAGAATATCAATGCGGGGAAGAGGGTACTTATTCTTGATAGTAACCGCATTGAGGGGACGATAGTCAACACATAGTCTAAGACTATTATCCTTCTTCTTGACGAACAAGGCAGGGCATCCCCAAGGTGAAGCACTTGGGCGAATATAACCCTTATCAAGAAGTTCCTGAAGTTGTAGTTTTAACTCTGCAAATTCATTGGGTGGCATCCGATAAGGTCTCTTAGAAATAGGGGCGGTGCCAGGTTGTAGTTCTATAACAAACTCAACCTCTCTATCTGGGGGCATTCCTGGTAACTCATCTGGAAATACATCTGGATATTCACATACAACAGGAATATCCTCAAACTTGATTCCCGCTGTAGTATACACACAAGATTTACTATATTCCGGTGATGGAAGATGAAGGATGGTATGTCCATATTCTGGGGAATTTATTTCAACCACTCGAGAAAAGATATCTAAAGATACTCGATGTCTGGACATCCAATCCATACCTAGAAGAATATCCATCCCTTCTAGATTTAATGCAATTAAGGCTGTCCTTATTAAAGTGCTACCCATCTGGATTGGTACATCTCTACAAATTTTATTTGATGCAATTCTACCTCCAGGGGTTGTTATCATATAAGTTCCATTGGTGGGGTAGAAATCCAAACCTATTTTGGTCCCAAACCTTGTACTGATAAAACTATGGGTTGCACCAGAATCAAAAAGTATAATAGCAGGGTGATGGTGTAGAGTGAATGTACCCGTCATCACTGGTGCACCTTCTGGAAGTTCCGATAGAGTGGTGAAATTCACCCTTCCTTGACGGACTTGCATAACCTGTCTCTTGCCTTTATTCTTGGAGTTGGAGTTGGAAGCCTGTCCAGGGAATGTCCTCTTGGGTTGGGGCAGTCTTTAACAAAATGTGCCGGACTACCGCAGTAAAAACATCGGTTGATGTTATTCCCTTGATTAGACTGCGGAGGGTTCAGCCTTGGACCAACTGGTCGTTGCTGCTGCTAAGGTTGAGGTGCTGGTGGCCTGTCGAATCGGGGCGGCTGAGGAGGTCTAGCTACCCATCTGCCTGTGGGAGCATTCCTGGGCGGAGCTTGGAAAGTCGGGTTTTGGACTAATCGATACCTCGAAGGTTGTGCATTCGAGGGTCCAGTAGATACTTTTTGCTTCTTCTCAGCACGATGTGCCGAGATACAGTCCTCTTGGGTAATGGCCATATTGACCAACTCATTGAAATTGTTAGCCTTGACCAAATTCAAGCGCTCCTTTAGCTTAGTGTTCAATCCACGACGGAAACGATCTTTCTTCTTGATGTCTGTGTCAGCATGATAGCCTGCATACTGACACAAATGGTTGAAGGCCTGTGCATATTGAAGTACGGTACGGTTCCCTTGAGTCAGTGCCAAAAATTCATTGAGCTTCCGCTCAATGAGTCCTTCCGGGATATGATGCGCTCTAAAGGCTGTCTTAAATTCTTCCCAATTGACAACATGTCCATCTGGCTGCATTGCATAGTAATTGTCCCACCAAATGCGAGCGTTACCACGAAGCTGTTGGGCTGCGAAAAGAGTTTTGTTTGCTTCGGAGCACTGAACCGGGAGTAATGCAAACTTAGACTCGATGGTTCGGAGCCATGCATCTGCATCCAGGGGTTCTTCAGTCTTATGAAAAAGTGGAGGTTGGGTGCTGAAGAAATCCTGATAACCAGCCGAGGGATGCTCCTCACGTCCACGTTGAGGAGGACGGAACTGATGTTGCTGGACCTGCACTAACATGTTTAGGAGTTCAGTCTGACGGGCCATCACTTCCGCTAGATTTGGTGGCGGCGGAGGTGGTTGTTGTGACCCACTAGCTTGATCCGATCTGAATCCTTCCGGGGTTCCGCGCGTAGCGCCAACCATCTGAAATATAGAAGTCATCCATAAGCATTTACCCATACTTGCTTCTAATTTCAGAGATCATGTAGTACCAATATAGCTTTAGTTGAACAATGCAAGGTAATAAATCCAAGTCACAGGTATTAACTTAGCCATCCAAATAGCAACTCAGATTCACATGTCTAACTGAAACTTGTTCCATATTACATCACATTATTCCAAACCAAACCCTACATAGGTTTGCCACATATTCTACAACAAGTGGCTCGCACATCATCCAACTACTCACTCCTATGTCACACTATAACACACTTTCTACATCTAGGATGCCATCAACTCAAACGAAACTAGAAGTCATCGAGGTTGCCCACGGATGACTGACTACCAGAGGAGGAATGGTAAGGACTAAGAACAGGATCTCCATGTTCAGAGTCAATCCCAGAGACTCCTTCGACTTCTTCAGGGTCTTCTTCTTCATCATCCTCCGGTTCATTGGCAGCAGGTTGCTCTGGTTGTTCATGAAGCATGTTGATGTGGTCAATAGCTTGGCCCAGATTAAGATTGAGCTCATGAACTTGCTCTTGGAGGAAGTCAATAACAGTATCACGCTGAGTAATGAGGGCATCACTCTCAACAATCTGTTCTTCTCGATGCTGTATAGTTTCTTCACGCTGAGTAATATCTTCTTCCTTGGCAGTGATAGTAGCTTGGAGTGCCTCAATCTGCGTATTCTGTCAGCCAACCTGATTACGATACCTTTGGGCTATGTTGGTCAAGCGATAGATACCGTGCTGCTGAAGCGTCTGATAGCGGTACTGTGCACTCATGAATCGGACGGCAGTACGTAGAGTCTCTCCAGCCAGAGTTCCCAATAAATGGTCACAGTATGTCACTCTGAAAGTCCATTCAGGGTCACGAGAATCCATTGCAGGAAATAAGCCGATAGGATATCCTGCAACTTCCTCAGGATGTTGATCACAGAAGGTATGGATAGCTTCTATAGCTGCTGCTTCAAAAGTATCGGCAAGGCGATGACCAACCACATTTACTTCAATTGGTGACCACAAAGATAAGGTAGGATGCGGAGGAATAGTCATTTTCACCCGGCAACGAGGAACATCTTCTTCATCATATTCTACCCCATCATAAGGTGGAGGTTCAGTGTAGCCAAACACCTGGAGAGATTCCCACAAAAGTCGAGGAAAACCCTCCCAATGCAAGGCATTGGTATGAGCGTGTCCTGCGGAATCCCAAAAGAACCTTGGAGCCTTAGCCATCTGAAACAAGGATTCAAATGGTGAGATTATAAGTTTTCAACCATACTCCTTGAGAAGACTGCGGAAAAATGTGAGTTAGCTTGATAGATTGATTGGAATGTAGCTATCCTCACAGGGTAAAGGAAACAAGATGACCTACCCTGATAACAGCAGAATCTGAAGATCGAAAGATTGTTCTAGATCTTGAGAATAAAGCGGTAAGGGTAACAGCATTGACCTTAAGGCTGTCAAACATAACCATTTCAAAAATTATACTAATTACTAACACACTCTAGAGATCCTTGAATCATCAAGCCATATCACTTATTCAATCAAATCAAGGGATATGCATGCACGTGCTACGCGTCCTCACATTCAAACAATTGCCAAGAATACTTGGACTTATGCGATTAATTCCGGTGGCATAATATATTCGTCTCTCCCTATAATAACTAATCGAATATCCCTATTCGTCTTAACCTATTTAATCGTGGTTAGTGTACCTGCAAAAAATCACAATATATATGAACCTTTCATGCCAGCACTCATGAAAGCGTCCCCCAATCATTACTGTTTACTATAGAAACAGCATCTGTACGATTACCGCCGTACAGACGACGTTAACATACGTTATTGGAACAACGTATTCACAGAATACCGTAAAATGCGGGGTATGCTATTCATACCCTACACCTAACCATTTACTCCCAATATCATCAGCCTCAGTTGATATATTGGCAGCATCTCAAGTAGGCCACTGCTTGAGAAACAGCGTTCGGTTCGCATCACCGACGGGAAGGCTAACTCCCCAGTTAGCTGAGGATCCTTACCTTCTTACCTCACCATCGACGATGTCGTTACAGAAATTAAAGTTGGATTGTGCATAAATTTAAGTCTAACAGAAATGTAGTGCTGGAAGTTAGAATTATATACATATACTATAGCCACCTATAATTCCCATATTAACATAAACACTACCCTAGGGCTTTACGTACTAAGCACAATCCTTAACGAATCCAACGAAATTTTGCCAAACATTTGTTAGTCAAACCTTTATATTGAAAATATTTTTAAGGTAAAATGTATCTCCAGAGTAACCTTATAGCTCTGATACTAGCTGTGGCAGAACCAACCTGAATTATACCGGCTCAAGTACGCGAGTCCACTTCCGAGGGCTCCAACGTGCTTCAAACGGTATAATCCCTTGGCCTGTCGGGTAACGTCCCGATAAACCACCGATACACAGGATCAAATAAGGTTACCTCACACGAAGGTGAGTCCAGAGATACAATCACCAACACATTTTATATTACAGACACTTACATTATAAAAGTTTGCAGAGTAACATAAGTACTAGAGTGCTAAAAGTTATTACAAACCATTTAAAACATTCAAGTTTGTAGCAGCGGAATTCAAAGTACGATAACTATACACGTCGCTAGTATCAACATCATGCTAAGCCCGAGCATGACATTACTCATTAGGATCGGTGTTGGCCGGGGACGATTCCCACTCCACGGACCAACCATCAGGCAACGCAGAAGGCCAAGGCATAAGGTAAGCAGGTCCTTCAGAGACATTACCTGAAACAAAAGTATATAGCAAGGCTGAGTATACTAATACTCAGCAAGGCTTACCCGGGTTGGGTATACTTAGCCCATAACTAGACCATGCAGGCTTTGCAAAAGTTCTGGGTTTAGTTTTTGCTGAAAAGCAATAAAGAGTAGGTCCTTAATTTATATTTTAGCTTTCAGATTCTAGTTCTTTTAACCATTCTAGGTAAGCACCTATAACTATTTCAATCATGGTACAATTCTTTAACCAAACATCAATTGTGATAATCATAACGTTGCTCTTATTACTCTATGTGGTAAAAGAGATAAGCAGTCTCAATCTTCGTGAGAGGCGGACGATTATGAATCGAATTTTAACCCTTGCAAGGTAAACCTAACTCACACGCTTGGAACACCAACAGGTCGTTCCGAAGCAACCGTTTGCCTTTCATTCCGGGTCGTGGAACAAAGCCACCACAAGCGACTGCTGGACTATACGCACATCCAATGTGCAGGACATACGTCTGTAGCGCGACTACATGACCGTATTCCTGTCTGCTCTGCAGAACGTACTCTCACAGTCGGTGCGTGTAAACATAAAATAAAAGTCGAGTGGTGGGGGACGAGTCCACTTGCTGGGCCGATTGGTTACTAGGCTTACCGCTTACCATATTTCGCGCATGTGGCTATACTTTCAAACGCTTAACTGCCACTACCACACACTGCGACCTTAACCAAATTCATCAACACAGACGGGTACCATTCTTTCCATGAAACTGCACATAACCCCGTCCGTCATCCTTATAGTGATTGCAGGAATGAAGGTAATCAATTCCTATATCGCGCGAGTGACAGGAAATCACTCGACTTCTACCAGTCCTATTAGCATAGCACTAGTCGGACTCAGGTTCTAATGTTCAGTACATTGGTTCCTAGAAATATGCATCTAGGGTTCCATTACAACTCCTAGACTTAATGCATAAATATAGATAAATAAGCATAGGTTGCAATGTAAGAAAATAATGGGATATGTCCGGGGCTTGCCTTCACTGGCAGGGTTGGGGTCAGAGGTATTAGTAAATTCTTCCGAACTTGGGTTCGGAGCTTCAGTTAATTCTTCAGTGATGTTCCCGGCGGTTTCAGAGATATCCACTTCAGGCTCGGGAGTATCTGATAGTCACCGTCAGCGAGGAATGTCGAGTCTACATGTAAACAAAAGGATGCAGCTTAGAAATGCATGAATCATATTTTATTTCACGATAAAGTTGCAATCCAAATAGAAAACATTACATTCCAACAAACCACTTAAATACCCTGTACTGGGCAGTCATTTATCGGGTATCAACCAAACTAACTAGTTACATAAGCAACCAGGTGGGTTTAGATTTGAACTATCATTCTTATGTGAGTCATAACTATAGCACTGAATTTATAGCAAACACAAACTAGAACATTCGTATTTGAATTTTAAATCCCAAGTTCTAGATTCAAACTTAAATAAACAGGATCATAAAGTTTTGGAACTATTGCACACTAGTCATCAACACATTAGAGTATGACAAAAGATCTTAATTGGTTGGCTTATAGAACATGCTTAATTAATATTTCGAATTTGAAATGCCCAAATTAACGAAGTTAAGTTTAAAACAAATCTAGGTTTGAAATTTTCACACAAGGTTACATATAGCACACAGAATATACATGCCAAAAATTATGAGAAACAAAGTTAAAATATAGAAGCTATATATCAAAATACCTTTTATCCTTAGATTTAAAATAAGTACAAGAGTATTGGGTTTCATATCAAACTTCATAAACAAAAGTTGTAGTACTTGAAATCTAGTTTCTAACAAAACTAATTTGCAATTTTTGGAATTTTCTACCATTTCCTATAGAATTAACAAGTCAGAATACTACTCACATGAAATAAACAAGCATTCACTTACTTTTATATTAAATACAGACAAACCATCTATTTTCATAAAATGTCATAAAACAGAAGTGATAGAGTTTGAAATAAAATTCAAGTCCAACTAGTTTTACATTTTTTGATTTTCTACGATTTTCTAGGAATTTTCAAAGTTCAGCACATTGGAAAGGAAGAAAAGATTGAAAACTTTCATATAGGCCTCGGAAAGATTTGGACTTTGCAATTGGGTCCCTCTGCCATGGATGGCCGGAGCAAGCTCGGTTTGGGCTCCAATCCGGTGAAGAGGAGGCTCGGGTAGCAAGGGAAAGGGAGTGGGGAGCAAGAGGAAGTCCTGCGCTACCTGTGTGTGGTCTTGGGGAGGCTCGGGGTGGCCGGAGATGAGCTGCCCACGGAGGGCCGGGCGGCGGCCGGAGGCGCACGGCGGCGGTGGGGTTCCGGCGTGCGGGGAGGGAATGGCCGAGCTGGGGAGCTGCAGTGGAAGGCGAAGAAGCTAATAGGGCGGTCGGTTTGGGGAGGGAGAGGACGGAGGGGAAAGCTCCGCTACGGACCGAGCTCACGGCGGCGCTAGGGCGGCAAGTTCCTGTGTACGCGCAGGGAGGTCCAGGAGCGCCCTTTTATCGGCAAGAGAAGTGAGGCGGGGGAGCAAGGGCGGCTGAACTTTGGACCTAAACCGCTACGGGGGAAAAGAACCGGGAATTGCGGCGACGGCACAGAGGCGCGGCGGGGCGGCGCTGGCACGCGCAGGCGCCGTGGCGCGCGGGCAGGACGCCAGCCGGGGAGAGCTAAAGCGGTGAGAGGGTGGGGCGGCAACGCGTGGCAAGGGAGGCACAGGAGGTGGCGAGGGGCGGCGGGAAAGGCGGGCGGCGGCGCAGCAGTAGAGGAGCAGGGGAGCAGGGAGACGCCAGAGGAGGAAGAAGGAAGAAGAAAGGAGCCAAGGACTAATTTGCGAAACCAAAGAATTACAGGGACTGCATTGTAAAGAGTTTATAACTTTTAAAACCAATGCTCAAATGAGAAAATGGTCAAAAAGAAAGTTGTAAAAACTTTTCAAAAGCTATAACTTTGCTTTAGAGCTCAAGCTCAGAAACTTAAAGTACACAGTTTTATTTCACCATTTTACACTCAAATCAAACTTTACAAAAAATTTTGTCCTAATAAAACAATTTCTATAGACCTTTGGGCTTGTTTGTAAGCATTTAATGCTGATCATGATGACATTCACTTTTTCACTTTGACCCTTGGTAAATTTTGGAAAGTTACTTTATGCTTCAACTAAATTACATGAAAGGGTTTGTATTTTTATAAATTTACACAAATACCCTTAAATTCAAAATTTTTGCTAGATTTCCACACAATTTCACACATACCAAACATTATTTCTAAAGGTTCAACCTATTTGACACCTAGGGTGTCACAACCTTCCCCCCTAAAAGAAATCTCGTCCCTTGTAGATATGCTGTATTAGAAACGCAGGCTGAAAGTGTCTCTATATCACCATGTAAATATGCTTTTTAACACGACTTTAATAACGTGTAAAAGTGTTATGATATTAGATACACTTATAACACTCTTTATCTGATAAAGACATCTTTTAACATGCTATTGAAAATGTCTAAAATTAATACAGATTTTGACATGCTTTTAAGTGTCACTATCATCTAGATACGTTGTTAAGCATCGTATTAGACAATTGTCTATTGGAACATAAATATGCTTTTTGACACGATTCTAGAGACGTATCTTAATGATACAAAATTACACCACGTGAAAACCTCTAATCGGTCACGCAACATTTGTAACGGACCTTTGTGGCCCGTTACAAGTCAAAACATCTGTAACGGTTGTTGTTTGGCACCCGTTACCCATAAGTGCGGCAGGCTTGACCCTGAACTGGTCACCACAACGCCCGTTACCGATGAGAACTTCTGGTAACGGGCGTATTAAAGGCCTGTTACATTAAAATGTTGTAACGGTCGTTAAAGTGCGTCCGTTACGAAAATTGTACTATCGGTAATGGTCTCTTAATGTCCGTTACCGATCACTGTCGTATCGGTAACGGTCGTTTAAGGACCGTTACAGATAGGGTAGTGATCATACCTAACTGTCGCTTGTAGTAACGCGCGTTACAGATGACCATTTGATGCCCGTTACCGATAGAGCGGTGTTACTTGTGTCCGTTGATGCCCATTACCGAAGTCACTGGCGCAGCAGCCAGCGGGCGTCCTCCTGCGTCGTCGCCGCGACCGGCGCCTCCTCGGCCACGCTCTCCTCCACCGCCGTCAAGCTGGAGCACGGCGGCGCTGCTGCTCGATGTGTCCTGCTGCTGCTGCCTCCGTGCTGGCGTCACCGAAGGTGTCGACGGACGTCGACCGTGGTGTCCTCCGCATCATCACCGTCCTCCAAAGCAGCAGCCCTTCTTCCACTTCGTCGCTGCGGCCGCGGCCGCGACGCCGCCTCCTCCTCGGGCGCGCTCGCCTCATAGACAGTCCTCCTCAAGGTGGAAATTGCCCCCTTTTATTGAACTTTGCTAGCCTAATCCTCTTACTCATCAGTTTTGGTGATGAATTATGCTCATTTGATGTATGGAAATTGCCCTTGTTCATTGAACTTGTAGATGGCGGCTGCTGATCGGGCTTGGATGTACAGGCAGCCCCGAGATTGGGACAATTTCATACCCGGGGTCAATGGTTTTCTAGGTCAAGCAGAGGCAGATATGAGAAACCATGGTGTTCAGGCAATGTATTGCCCCTGTATAGATTGTCTCAACCAGAAGAAGTTCGGACAACGGGACAACATTTTTCATCATTTGATCACACGTGGTTTCACAAAAAATTACACGTGTTGGAACAAACATGGTGAGGATGGCCTTAATGAAGTCGAAGCAGGATGCCTAAATGAAGGTGAAGCGCGACAGCATGCTCAAGGCCTTAATGAAGGGGCAGCGCAATGCCATGATGAAGCCCTTGATGAAGGTGGAGTTTTTGAGGAAAATGAACCATTCCCACCCTTTGTGATGAGGCCTGATGATATGACTGATCAAGAAGTTACGGGCTTCGATGATGGTGAGGTGTTGCAACATGTGCACAATGTTGATCAAATGGTGCGGGATGTTGAGTTTCAAGGAGTGTACACAACTTCTGAATTAGCGAGGCTGAAGCAATTCATTGAAGATTCAAAGAAACCCCTCTATCCTGGTTGCCAGAAGTACTCTCGCCTTTCTGGTGATCTAAAACTTCTGCAGCTTAAGGTAGATCATGGTTGGAGCAACAAAAGTTTCAAACAACTATTGGATCTGCTTAGAGACATGCTACCTGAGGGAAACCAAGTAGCCGAGTCTGTCTATGAGGCAAAGAAGATAATCTGTCCCCTGGGAATAGAGGTTGAAAAAATTCATGCATGCAAGAACAGTTGTGTATTGTTCCGTGGAGATTATGCAGACTTTGACAAGTGCCCCAAGTGTGGGTGTGATCGGTAAAAGAGGAAAAAAGATGGTGCAGATGATAATGCTGATGACGGGAACGTGCCCGTGGTGATCAGAGGCAAGAAGAAGGTTAACAGAGGGGGGTCCTATGAGGGTGGCATGGTATTTTCCCATCGTTCCCCAGTTGAAAAGATGGTTCGCCACAAGAAAGGAGGCCCAACTCTTGCGTTGGCATAAGGAAGGCCGAAAGAAGGAAAATGACAAGCTTAGGCACCCCGCAGATGTAGCACAATGGGGTAACATTGATTCCCACTTTAAGTGGTTTGCTGATGATTGCAGAAACCTTCGGTTCGCTATGAGCACAGATGGCGTTAACCCATTCGGTAACCAAAGTTCAACACATAGCACCTGGCCTGTCGTGCTGTCAATGTGCAACCTTCCACCCTGGCTATGCAAGAAACAGAAATACAAGATGCTGACAATATTGGTCTCTGGGCCAAAGCAACCTGGTGACCGTATTGATGTCTACTTGAGGCCACTAGTTGATGACTTGAAGACACTTTGGAAGCCTGGTGTGAAGGAGGTTTGGGATGAGTTCGGGCGTGAGGAGTTCACATTGCACGCCATGTTGTTCACCACCATCAACGACAACCCGGCTCATCGCAACCTCTCCGGCCAGAGTAAAAGGAAAGGTGCAGCTTGCCAACACTGCTTGGAAGAAACTTGCTCATTGTGGCTAAGAAATTCAAACAAATTCGCATTTATGGGGCACCATCATTTCCTCAGCAAGAAACATCCCTACCGGGACATGGATTGTCAGTTTAATGGGGAAAAGGAGAATCGAGCGGCGCCTCTGCATGTGACTGGAGATCTAGTCCTCTTGCAAGTCAAGGACATCAAAACTATCGAGGAGTTACCCAAAATGACTGAAAAAATCCTTGGCAAAAGAAAGAAACGAGATGGTGAAGAAGAAGAAGATGGGAAAGGAATTTGGAACAAGAAATCAATTCTATGGGAGCTAGAGTATTGGGAGCTGTTGGATGTGCGTCATTCGATTGACAACATGCACGTCAAGAAGAATGTGTGTGAAAGCGTTTGTGGAACATTGCTACAACAGAAGTTGAAAGGAAAAGATCATAAAAATGCAAGGGAGGATCTTAAAGATATGGGCATTAGGCCGGAGCTCTATGCAGAGGAAACAGACACGGGGACGGACCTTGCCGTCGCTGCAACCACCTTGTCAAAGATAGAGAGAAAAGAATTCTATGAGTTTTTGCATGGTTTGAAAGTACCTTCAGGCTACTCATCGAACTTCAAGAGGCTACTGTCGGTGAAGGACATGAAAATGAATTTCAACTTGATGAAATATCATGATTGCCATGTGTTGATGACAGCTCTTCTTCCTGTTGCACTTAGAGGTATCAAGACAGTACAGGTTCGCGACGCGGTCACGAGCTTGTGTTTATTCTTCAATGCAATAGAACAGAAGGTGATTGATGAGGAAGAACTATTGAAGTTAGAGAGGAGGCATTTCGAGACCCTATGCATGCTTGAAGCTACCTTCCCACCAACATTCTTTGATCTCATGATCCATCTAACAGCACACCTCGCGAGGGAGATCTGGTTCCTTGGCCCATCTTACCTTCATCAGATGTTTCCATATGAGAGGTACTTTGGATTCCTCAAATCATTGGTACATAACCGGTCATTTCCGGAGGGAGCCATGGTTCGTGGCTATGGGACCATCGAAGCAGTGGAGTGGGCCATGGGTTATATGGACCCCCAAAACCCCATTGGTGTGCCTCATTCACGGCATGAAGGTGTTGGGACCATGGGAAAAAAGTCAATCACTCCGGATCCAGATGCCTTCAACAAGGCTCATTTCACCGTGATACAACAGATTGACCTGATTACACCATTTGCCAACGAGCACAACCAACAACTACGTGAAGAAAACCCTGCCCGTAGTGAGGCTTGGTTTGCAAAGAAGCACATGCAATGCTTCAGCTGGTGGCTCCGAGATTATGTCCAGAGATGCAGCGCAGCTGCAACCAACAATCTGATAACAAAACTAGCAGTGAGGCCATTATTCACTGTTACAACATACCAAGCAATGGATATCAATGGATACACGTTCTACACCATGGCCCAGGATGCCAAGAGCGTCTATCAAAATAGTGGTGTGCGTTTACGGGCCGTCGACAATGACATGCAGGCAGCCACATATTATGGTCAAATAGAGGAGATATGGGAGCTTGATTATGTAGGTTTCAAGGTAGCCTTGTTTCGGTGTAGATGGGTCAATGGGAAGAGAGGTGTGAGCAAGGATAAATATGGGTTTGTTAGTGTTGATCTACGGGTCTTTGGTTACAAAGATGAACTATTTGTTCTCGCCAAGGATGTTGAGCAAGTGTTCTATGTACCTGACCTTGCAAGGAAGAAGTGGTGTGTGGTTATGCCTGGAAAAAAAAGGATTTTTGGGATTGCCAATGTTGTTGAGGAGGAGGAATACAACCAGTTTGATGAAATTCCATCCTTTGACACTTCATACAGCCCCCGACTCTTGGCAACTGACAAAACACCGTACTTGTGAACCGACCATCATGAAAAAATCCATATACAGAAATCAAAGAAAAAGCAAGCTTGATGTCTGCTGAATCCTTTTTGTAATGTAGGATGTGTATTGGTGGAAATTCAATCCTTTTTGTAATATAGGATGTGTATTGGTGGAATTTGAATCCTTTTTGTAATATATGATGTCTATATATTCTGCCTGAGATACCATATATATTCTGCCTTAGATACTATATATATTCTGTATATATTCTGCTTCAGTTCAGTAAGTGTGCTGCAGTCTGCTGAATTCTGTATCTGACATGAGTAACGGGCGTTACCACAACGCCCGTTACTAATGGTCATCAGTAACGGGCTTTACGACAACGCCCGTTACTAATGGTCATATAGTCAGTAATGGGCGTCCCCTCAAAGCCTGTTACAAAGTGGTCATCAGAGGACATACATATTCGGCTAATCCCTTCGCCGCTCTTCTCCTGCCCTAGCCCGCTGCCGCCACTCTCCTCGCTCGCCTTCGCCGCCATTCTCCTGCGCTAGACCGCCGCCGCCACTCTCCTCGCTCGCCGTCGCCGCCATTCTCCTGCCCTAGCCCGCCGCCGCCACTCTCCTCGCTCGCCTTCGCCGCCATTCTCCTGCCCTAGCCCGCCACCGCCACTCTCCTCGCTCGCCGTCGCTGGCATTCTCCTGCCCTAGCGCACCACCGCCACTCTCCTCGCTCGCCGTCGCCACCATTCTCATGCCCTAGCCCGCCACCGCCACTCTCCTCGCTCGCCGTCGCCGCCATTCACCTGCCCTAGCCCGCCGCCGCCACTCTCCTCACTCGCCTTCGCCGCCATTCTCCTGCCCTAGCCCGCCGCCGCCACTCTCCTCGCTCGCTGTCGCCGCCATTCTCCTGCCCTAGCCTGCCGCCGCCACTCTCCTCACTCACCTTCGCCGCCACTCTCCTGCCCTAGCCCGCTACCGCCAGTCTCCTCGCTCGCCTTCGCCGCTCTTCTCCTGCCCCATCGCATCTCCGGCCATGACGACGAGCTGGCCACCTCAGGCAAAGAGGCGACGCGGATCCAGCCCCTCCTAACCACCCTTCGCGACAGAGGTTACTGCTGCTTGAACCCCCAACACCCTCTCTCTGCTCGGCCACCCAATCTGCTCTTCCTGTCAAGGTGGATTAGGGAGATATGCTACTTTGCCATTGTTTAGGGTCAATGCACATAGAATTATTCTCCTGGAATTGCCTGCATTAGTTCAGCATGCCTTAATGGTTCATTTTTATTTGATGGACTGTGGATTTGATGGATGAATTTTGATGGCCACATTCAGTCAGTGCGAAATGCATCGCAGTGGTTTATAATTTAGTGATAACTAGACTTTCCTATGCTGTGTTGTCATATATATTCTTATTGTTGGTTTCATGATGTGTGTATGCAAGCTGTTGATGGTAGCATGGCCTAATGATCGGTTGAACCATGTAAGCATAGCCAACCAAAATCCACCTAAGTGGTTTGGGCATGGGCGATTTTCTTTCGTATCGCTTGTGCCCTGTGATCCCCAGCGTGGTGGCACTACATGGTTCACTCAATCATGAGGCCATGTGTCACACCCGATTTATAAAGGACATAAATCGAGCAATCATATATGCGCTAGGATCAAGTCACGCATATATACAATAGAATCATCAAGATATCATAACACATATCACGTAAATCAATAATATAAATCGTAAATGAAGTCTTTTAATACAACCGAATCAAGAATCGGTTCAAGAGTTGCGGAAGCGTAAAAGAGATACATGTAGAGCTGGGCGCCACAGTGACATCGACTGGAAGACAAACGCCTAGAAGTCGTCGAAGCCGCTGACGTAATCCTCCACGTTGCCGGGCACTGAGCAGCAGTCGAAGATATCCGAAATAGACCAGAAGAGTAGAGATGCAAGTGTGAGTACAAACTAGTACTCAACAAGTATAACACAAACTATGAGGCTCTAAGGTTAGCTGACTTAACTGCAGTAGCTTTTAGTCTTGGCAAAATTTTATTAAAGCTAATTACTACAAGTGGATGAATTACCATAAACATATATTGCATAATAAACTAATCAATATTAATTAAGAACTACTGAAAACCAACCAAACCACCACGATAACCCCACTAATCAGACGGAGGGTCTGGGTCGCTAATGACTGTGAGCACAGCTGATATATCAGTTTTACACTTTCAAGAGGTTGCACAACTTTACCCACAAGTCATGAGCTACGCTAGTTGTTCATCACACTTCCTTAGGTGAGATGGCTAGCAAGCACACTACGAGACCGTTACAAAGGATCACGTTGGTAAGGTATAATCGCTAAGGATTCTGGATCAGCGACGATGGGGCCCACCTCCGGGGGTACAAGCACACAGCACAGACCAAGCCGGAGGAGCAGGGACCATTGAAGCTTACCACCCCTCTTGCCCATGCAGGTAAGTTACTCCCGAACCAACACGACCTAATTAGTAAGTCAAGACCGTCCCATTCCAGTCTTGTGGTTGCGCGGTTGTCCCAGGTTGTCGCTCTATGAACCGGTCCTTATGGAGAGTGGCCAACCAAGCACTAAGCATCGTGTTGGCCCCCTAAACCAAGTTTCTAACAAAACATCTTTTAAGGAGACGTGAGCCACTCAAGCACACAGCACAGAGGGCCACTCTCAGGATTAAGTTGCATAGATCCATTAATCAAATTTAATTAAAAAGGACCAACAAATGTGTGAGAGCGCAGCACCTAGCACAACTAACCACAATGCAACCCCAGGTACATATATAAAGGATAAAGGTGTCTAGGAAGTCCTTATAGGCATACAGAATTAAAATGCGGTATGAAATTGTATTTAAAAGTGGTAGGAGGTTCATGTTATACTTGCCTTCCTCGTACTCTCCCGGCTGCTGCTCGAACTGCTCGGAAGATGGCTGCTCCTGGTACTGCTCCGAAGGCTCGATGTCTACTCGCGATCATCAAGCATGGTCCACACATACACACATGCACAACAATAGCAAACTATAAGAAAACAATACACCAATACAATAGAACAGCACACAAAACCAGCCTAGAATTATTCTACGCATTACAACGATCGCAAGAGCGCGAAAGCCAACTAAAACGGAGCTAAGACGCGAAAACTAGGCTTAAAACAAGGTCCAGGGGCTTTTCTGTCAGAAACAGGAAAACCAAGGGGGTTTCTATGCAAAAACTGACGGCCTAAACCTAATTAGACTATAGACACAGGGGCTAACTTGCAAAAACTCCAAGAAAGGACTGAGAAACCTAAATCTAGAGAGCCCAGGGGTCTAAACTATAAAAACAGGACCTATCTGCAAATACTTTTGAACTTCGGGTGGACTGCGGGTTGATTCCTCAAAAGGGCAGGGGCTCTTTAGCAAAAGAAACGGGCTGAAGGGGTATGCGCTATTCTGGGCCACTGGATCTAATCTCTACGGTCCAGATCAAGGATCGCTCGATCTAATCTCACCCGCTAAAGACAGATCGGACGGCTCAGGTTCAAAAGGGGCTGCGACCGGCGGCGCTGGTCACCGGAGAAGAAAAGGCCGCGGCAGCGCGGCTCGGGGGCTCGCCGGAGACACGCGATCACGCGTTCCCGGAGATGATTCACGACGAGATCAAGCCCGGGAGGCTCAGCACGACACGGGGAACCTAGCTGAGCACTTGCGGAGGTGGACTTGGGCTCGGTTAAGGTGGAACGACGGCGAAGGCGGCTCAGGACGGCGGACAACGCCGGCGAGCGGCGTTCCAGGCGCTACGGGTAGCTAAAAACTATGACATCTGGTGCAAAAGGACCAGGGAGAGGAGGCGAAGCTCACCGAGGGGTTGTGGAGGCCGGAGCTGCGACGGAAGGGGGAAGTCGACGGTGACCGGCGGCGAAGAAGGTTGGGCTCCCGTGGATGAGTCGTTGCGGGGCTTCTCCTAGCTGGCGGCTCCTCCAAACCGACTCACGCGGGACCTAAGAAGATGCCAGAGGGTTAAGAGGGAGAGAAAGCCACCGACGGCGAGCAATCGAGGTGGCGGAGGCCATTACCGACGCGCAAGCTCGACTCGATTCCCGACGAAGCAGACGCTCATGGCTCAATTGCCGACTCGGGGAGGTTCTTAGACGACAAGGCGGATCTATTCCGGGGGTTGTGGTGGCCTGGGGTGCGGCGGAGCAGCCTGACCATGGTGAGGTTGAGGTGGCCGGAGCGGAGGAAGAAAGGGGGCGGTGGAACTGGAGGTCTTCGGGGCGACGCAGGGCTAGGGTTAGGGTTCTGGGCCTCAGGAGTCTCCTTTTGTAGGGCGGCGGGGCTACCTTGGCGTGCGGGCCCGGGAGAGAGGAGATCGCCGGGGATCTCGGGACCGAGTGGAGCTCGGGGAAGAAGAAAGGAAGGAGGAGAGAGGGGCGCTGACGAGTGGGGCCAAGGAACCAGAGAGAGAAGGGAGAGGAGGGCTGAGCACGGGCGGGAGACGGGGCGCCGACAGGCGGGGCCCGGTTGGCAGCGAGAGAAAAGAGAAAGGGACACAGCCGGGCTGGGGAAGAAACTGGGTCTGCTCGGCCCACGCGAAGAGGGGGTAGGAACTGGGCCTCGGGGAAGACTTGGGCCAGGAAGAAAGAGAGAGAAGAGGAAGCCCGAGAGAGAGAGGGGAGATGGGCTGGGCTAGCTTCTTTCTTTTTTTTTCTTTTCCTTTTCTACACTCAAACCATTCAAACAATTCTTTTTGAATTCAAAAGAATTTGAATTCAAACCCTATACACTCAACACAAATAAAACAATGCTCCAGCATGAATGCACAAACAAGTTGATCTTATGTTAAATTTTATTTTCTTGTGTTATAAAATTGCTTTAAATGCAAGGAAAATTAGAGAAAACCCTAGAAATTTTACTTGAGCCAAAATAAATTCGTTAAAAATTAGGGAAAATTACATTAGGGTGTTACACGATGGAATTGTTTGTAGCTTATTTAGAGTGTACATTATTTTTTGCTGTGATAATCATACTAACTGATTGCTTTATCCTCTTGTTTTATGTACACATAGAACCCACAATTCATTGCTTCTGAAGTTGGACAAGGAAGCAGTTGAAGGAACTTAGTTTCTGCTTTGATATATAAGCATTGCTTCACCCTGTCAAAATGGTTAGCACATATCCCCAACCTCTATGCTAAGTAAAATATGACCTATATGTCTATGCTGATTTTATGTAGGACTTGTACTGATTTCTAGTCTAATATTAGCTATTTTGTTTACATTTTCAGTCTTGCTTATGTTGCTCTACTGACAACCTGACATATCATCTATGCAGTCTCCCACAACAACAAACTCCTGTAGTGACAGGAGTGCATCATCATAGCGCAACGACGGTGAACGTTCTTCACAGGCTCACTCAGCGCAGACTGCTGCGAGTAGTACTCGATCCCGCGGGTCAAGGACACAAACCAAATGGCCAGAAGACAAGTTGACTGCAACTGGACTTGATGAAAAATTTTGGCCTACCCAGATGCTGCAAGGGAAAGATTTGTATTGGTCTGTAGCCTCATGGCTCGGGAGAGGGTGTCAATCAACAGGAAGCTTGAGGATCTCTCACCAATTGAGAAGGAACAGCTATTCAAAGCTTTACTGGAAAAGCTAGAGTACCCAGCCAATCTGGTACAAACTGTTCACAACAAGGCAATTAAGGCAGCTATGTCAGAGATTGCAACCTTGCAACGGCGGTTCAAGGCCCATTTAAGAAAAAATTATGTGAGACAAGAGGAGTCTCCCTTTGAGAAGCATGGCTTTTTGAAGCCAGAAGACTGGGAGGTGTTTGTGCAGGAAACCAATTCTCCTTTTTTTCAGCGAGTGAGCCAGGAGATGAAAGATAAGAGAGCATTGCATAATAAGCTGCACAAGACGGGAAGAAAAGGTTATCATGGTAAAAGGAAAGAGTGGGAGGAGGAGGACGCAAAGCTAGCTAGAGAAGGAAAAGAGAACCCTTGGGACCAATTTCCTGGACGTTCGAGGCCATATCTGCAGGCAAGGGCGGCGAAGAGGATGACCACTACTGAAGGCCCTAGTGAAGGAAGCGGGGACATAACATTCAGTAACCCTGCGGTGGTGGGGCTAGCAAATAAGGTGAAAGACCTTGCATCTAAGGCTAGCGATGGTTCTTTCACTGGGGTTAGGGAGAATGATATACTCACCGCAGCACTTGAGAATCCAGAGCATCGAGGTCGGGTTCGAGGCGTGTCTAGTTCAGTTGGCTGGGGTAAAGGGTTTGGTGAAGAGTTTGCTGGAATGTACAGGAAGAAGAGGAAGAAGATGAAGGAGAGGTCTGATGCGGAGAAGGAAAAGATAGTTGGTGAAACAGCCATCAGAGTTATCAACATGCTAAGACAAGCAGGCGTGGTTATACCGGATGCTCTGTGTCCTACCCAACCAACACACATCGGTAGCAGCGAGCAAGAAGATGCGAGTGTCAGTGAGGAAGAAGATGTGCATGGCAGCAGGGAAGAGCATGGGCCATTCAACAAGAACGAAGCGAATGTACAACACAGTGATAGTCGATCATCTATGCTGGACACAATAGATAAGCTGATAGAGCCAACCAAGTGCAGCCTTTTGGATGCCACCGGGCATAACTTGGAGCTCGCAGTAGCCACTGTCTATCCATATCAAGAGACTTGCCATTGTGTACCGGTGCAGGAAGGGTATGCAGTGGTGCAACCTACTTATGTGTGGTCCAATACGAGTCACTTCCGTCTGCCTGTGCCAGTAGGGGGGATGAGATAACAACCTTAGGTGAGGCTCTCGGTACAAGGATCCAATGGTTAAAGTACAGGATCCTTATACCACCCAGGACGAGACAGCCCAACTCTGTAACCACATCAGGTAGCAGGGGTATAGCATCAGATGCAGGTACTGCAGCTCAGCGTCCGCAAGAGAAGGCTCAGCAGCAGCAGATCAGCAAAACTACACAGTAGCAGCAGGAGAAGCAGGAGTCACAACAGGAGCCTCGACGACAGGAGGAGCCTAGGCAATCTCTGCCTAAGCAGCAGCCACAACCGGAGCCTCTACAACAGAAGGAGGGAGAGCGCAGCCAATCTTCACCTGAGCAGCAGTCACTGCAGGAGGAGAAGCAGGCCAGGAAACCTTTGCCTAAAGATGAGCTTGTTAACGCTATTTGGACAAAACAGAATCCAAAATACAAGCCTGGTGTGCCTATATTGTCAGAAGCGGATTTAGAGGCTACTGGACCAAATTGTGCCAGGTTGCATGCTTACGTCATGGAACACAGTAAGGATAAACTTGGCTTTCCAGCAAAGGTGGCTCAAGTCTACTTTCAAGGTGATGGTGATTTAATGTTAAACGTTGCATTCAATGATTTGTACGACCTTATAACCCTAGATGCTCTGGATGTTAGCTTCTTGAGGTTGTGGACATTGTAAGTCCCTTCAAACCAAAAAATATATTTCTTTAATTTTGCCCACAAAGTTCATGCATGCTAACAATTGGATTATTTGTAGGAAAATAATGCAGAATGCAGCAGAGATGCAGTGCAGTGTTGGGTTTTTGGACCCACAGGTTTTCACCGCCAGAGTGATTTCTCACCAGCCTAGCACTGTAATGCAAGCAATTAAAAATGCTATGAAGAACGACTATGTGGTGGGTGCCTACAACACCGGTGGCCACTGGGTAACAGTGATCATCTCTATGAAGTACAAAGAGGTTTGGTATTTAGATTCTGCTAAACTATTTCCCGGTCGAAAGTTCACGGATGTCCGACATATTGTGAACTGGAGTATCTTGTAGGTTTTGTTCACGAAAAATCAATCTCTTACTGTTTCTAATCGGTATTGCTGATAATGCAGGGCCTTTGATGCGCGCATGGAAGAAATGATGAAAGCAAATAAGAAAAAGCCAAGAACCAAACCTAAACTCACGCATAGGATAGATGTTAATGTAAGACTGAGGTTTTTTTATGGTCCCTTCATACCTATTTGGTTACTGCATTAACTTGTCATTTTGGTACCTTCTTGCAGTGCGCTCAACAGCCATCGGGGACCTTTTTGTGTTGATTTTATGTGGCATTCAATATGCTAAAACTAGTCGGTGACATACCTATAATGAAAAAGGCTGCTGTAAGTATATACTGCTCAGCCTTGTCTCTGCTCATATTCTCCATTTGATTTTAGAAACTGATTTGTACTTGTATTCTCATAATGATTGTATTTTGTACGATTTCAAAGCTGCCCTAACAGTTTCTATAGAAGATCTAAAGCCGGTCCGGGAGATGCTGTGCGAGTTCATTCTTAAGGAGACCCTCAACCCAAAGGGCAACTTCTATAGCGCCTTCTATTTATGATGCACCATGAGTTTATTGTAGCCAGAAACTTGAAACTTGTTGCATTCAGGGCTTGAAACTTGGTGCATGTCTGATGAGGAACTTGATGTGATCTTGTGTATATTCGTGATATCTACTTGCTTGTGTATATATGCGATGAGAATGTGTTTGTGATGTCTACTTGCTGGTGGCTGCCAAATCTTAGCTGGTTCCAGGATGCAGCCAATGATCTGGTGGCTGCCTGGCTGGTATCAGGATGCATCCAGAAAAAAGCCTGGTTATTGCAGGGGTGGCCTACGTATAGGTAACGGGCGTTAACTAAATCACGTTACAACAACTGATCAGAGAGTAACGGGCATTAACTAAAGTACGATACATAGTGAGATCAGAGAGTAACGGGCGTTAACTAAAGAACGATACATAGTGAAAGAACCGTTACAGATATGGTCCAAAGGTAACGGGATTACCTTACGGACCGTTACAGATATGGTCCAAAGGTAACGGGCTTACATTACGGACCGTTACGGATACTTCTTAAAGGTAACGGGCATTACTTAAAGGCTGTTACAACCTTTGACCAGTGGGTCCAGAGAGAAACGTGGAAAAATGTATTTGTAACGGGCAGCATGCAAAAGGCCGTTACGTTTCTTTGGTTTCTGTAACGGGCTGCGTGTCTGTGCCCGTTACCAAAGGTCCCTGTGGGCCTAGAGAAACATCCATTTAAGGTGACCGGTAACTACATGTGGTAACAGTCTTTGTTAGATGCCCGTTACAAATACGTGTTATCAGTAACGGGCAATTGACCATTACCTTTGTTCGCTCATTTGTAACGCTAGATCGATAACGGCGCTTTGCCCATTACCAAAGGTCATCTATGCCCGTTACCAATATACATGTTTTCACGTAGTGTTAGACATGCTTTCAACTGTGAATAGTATGTAGACACAGTTATCAAGAATAGCAAATGACAATCTATAGGCACCTAAAATATGATTTTTAAAATAGGCAAATAAAAATATCAAAATGATACATTCATTCAAAATAGCGACATAAAATGATGGAAAAAGGGTTTAAATGTACGGTGGTTTGAGCTGTGATCTTTGAGAAGCAAACACATAACCCATAGACAGCACTAGAATGAGAAATTACCATATTATTTGTTGGGCTTATGCGACCACTAATAATGATGTAAAAATGGCAAAAAAGGGTGAAGAAGGGTACGAACAGTGACCTCTGCGAACCAAATAATCAATCCTTACACTGCACTAGCAATGTTTTTGTAAACATTTATACTATTTATTCATATAAGTTTTCAATAAGGTCCAGCAGGCCTGGAATCCTGAGTTCTGTACCAGTACGCATACGTAGATTTGTTTTGCTACGCCCCTGATGGAGGAAAAAACGTCCGCCTCCTCGCCTCGCAGCCCCTGTCATCGCTGCCACCAAGAAAAAGGAGGTGCGGCATTTGTGGCCAGCCCCTGCCGTTGCTGCCGCTGAGAAAAGAAGGTGCATCTGCTGCCAGCCCCCACCGTTACATGCCCAGGCATTGCCGTCGCGCTCATCGCCATTTCTTGGGGCACCTGGAGGGCACACGGAAGCGTCGCTGATCCAACGACGTTGCGGCAGTCCGGGACGGTGCGGCAAGGACAATCCTTCTATCCGTGGAAGAATCAAGCAGGTCTAACAATTCCCTTCTCGTAATTGCCTTTGCAATTTTGTTATAGGTATTCACTAATTGATTGTGCTATTGAATACATCAAAATCATATGCTGATTATGATATGTGGCTTAATTGGATGAGTAGCCTGATAATTTCATATATATCATCAAGGGGCTACCTACATAGATCATGTACGTCATGTTAGTTTCAGGGTTGGAATGATTATGTAGTGTTGCAATTTAATTTTTTTGAATGGTCTAAAATCTGAATGTTCCTTTTTCACCAGTAAGGCATGATGGCGTTGATTAGAATTGTAGTCCATACACAAGTTGAGGAGTGAGCATATTTTTTCAATATCTGTATGAATATTGTTTGGAGGCGAGCAAAAATATCTGTACTTATATTAGCATATCATTAATGTTTATACATGTGACTACTATGTATTACAAATTAAAGTTGACTTTTTTTCATTTGCACAGCTCACCTCAGATGATGGATCGAAGTTGGATGAAAAAAGCAAGAAGCGAGTCTGCATAGCAAGATGGTGTTGAATAATTCTTGGCTTTTGCTTACCAGGACCACAAGATAGTAAGATACTTTGTCCGTGTAAAAAGTGCAAGAACAAAATAAACCAGAGCCGTGACGAAGTAAGTACACATTTGCGATGTGATGGTATTCTTCAAGGTTATATTACATAGGTACATCATGGTGAGGATTATGAGAGACCAGCAATTGCATTTGTTGATGTGCCAAATATCACTAGAAATTTGGCTAATCCAGGTTCAGTACAAGATGGTCAGGATGGCATGCAAGAATTGCTGCATGCTGTATTTGGAGGGGATGCAAGTATGTCTGAAGGCGCAGTAGATGATTTTTAGTCAGGAATTCCAGATATGGAACCAAGTGTCAGTGAGAAACATGGGAATCCAGCAGAAAGTGATGCATTGGGGAGGGAACAGAATATATATGCAAGGTTCTTGAAGGATGCACATGCAAGGTTGTACCCTGGGAGTAAATATTCTAGGCTATCATTTTTGGTTCATTTATATCATTTGAAGTGCCTACATGTTTGGTCACAAGATTCATTTTCAGCACTACCGGGGCTATTATCTGCTGCACTTCTGAAGCAAATCTCCCTAAGACATATTATGAAGCAAAGAAAATCATCCGTTCATTAGGTCTTGATTATATGAAAATTCATGCTTGCCCCAAGGATTGCATGCTTTTTTGAGGTGACTATGCCAAAAAAGATTTTTGCCAAGTGTGTTGTAGGAGGGTCTTAAGGACACAAAAGGTCAAATTGATAACAGCCGTGAAGACTCAAATGCCATTGTGTACTCTCCATCAAATGATGTGCAGATATTACAGTACCTACTTTATTTCTAGTATCCTACCATAACAATATTTGAGTTCTTGCTAATGTACTATACAATATGGTTGATGACACTTTGCAATAGCCAATAGTCCAGATAAATAATAGAGAAATAGAAGATCATACATATTTGCCAATTGAGCGAATAATTGAAAAGGTATGCTTGTGCTATTCCAAGCATAGTGAGTGATTATAGCATAATCAAGTAGACAAAGCTTTCCTTCCAACACTTAGCTACATACTTGCTTCTTTGTTTTTTGATTAGAAGTTTTCATGCAAATGACATAAAAAAAGACTGAAACTAACATGCAAGTAAAAAAGGGCAATTGTTTCTCATGGCTGCATAGAACATGGGCTCTCGGTTGGCTGCCGACCTGAAAGAGCTGTTGCATGGCCCTACAGCGGTGCTGCTGGCTGGTTGCCCAAAGCTGCTGTAGAGGCTGCTGCATGTAGATTTTTTTTTAACTCAGATGTAAACTAAGCTGTTCTCTATGGCTGTAGGAGGCTCATATTCAGAGTTCTAGTTATGCAGATAAGAGTGGTTCAGGCACCAATTTACCAACTCATACATTAATGACCAAAGTGGTATGATTAAGCTGTCACTACAATATTGATTCTTATACATGGCTGAACTTATTTGAGCGATGTTATGTTTTTATTATTAAATTTATGTCTACTGCAGAGATCTCGAATAGTTAAAGCCCCCAGTGCAAATTTATCAGAGTCGGTATGGTTCTTTTTGCCCTATTTCACTTCAAATAAAATTTATTAAAGATTGAAAGATCATATCTCTATGTTTTGCAAATTGGTAGAGCCAGCTGGACATTTATATTATTTCACTGAGAAACAAAGGAAAAGTTGTGGTCAAAGGAAAGTTAGTGACATCTGATAGCAAATGAGTTATTGGAGGAAGCATGCTTGGAAGGGAATTTGTGGGTGTTTATGTCGATTTTCTTGAAAATGTTGGCAGTGGAAATAAAGGAGATGAGGAGTTACCTGGACCACCTTTTGAGATGAGTACACTAGTAGAAGTTGTTAGCTTTGTTATTGCTTGGCCCCGGTCTCATGTAAGTTTCATTTTTTCCATTAAGTACTATACAGTCCTGTAAAATCTTCAAATTGTGTTATTAATCCAACTCCATGCCTCATTGCAGGTGAAAAAAGCTACAAGTTCAATTCAAACATGAAATAACTTGGTATGTTTTAATTTTCACTTGTTTGATATTTCTGTCAACACTCCTATCCTCCAACTAACCTCTTACAACATGCCTGTCCTTCTAAATTTGTTTGATGTAATGCACACTTTTAGATTAAACTCAAATTTAAAAAAATATACCAAACTTGAGTGGTACCATAAAAAGATATGCTTGCCCCTTTTTACTGTTCTTTGGCTGATCAGAATATTGCTCCATGATTGACTATATGCATAAGTTGGCCTATGATATATTTTACTAGTTTAAGGTGCACTTTAATTATGTGTTCAATATATGTGCACATCTGATGGCCTAGTCTGATCAGTATTCCGACATAGCAATTCTTACTTGTTTGCTGTGATGCTGAAATTAAAGCTTGGAAAAAAGATAGAACTGCTATTGTAGTCGGCTTCAAAACCATGCTTACTACTTGATTCAAACTCTAGCTTTTCTAATTTCAGGAAATATTAGAGAAGAACCAAGCATTGAGTGGGAAGAAGGGAAAGGGAAAGAAGGGGCAAAGAAAGAAAGTTTTTAGTTGTTAGAGAAAAATTTTAGAAATATGTGTATGATAAATGCCACTTTATCTATGTTTCTTTATAAACATAATTGTCTTGTTGAGTGTACTCGAATTAATTCACCTGCCATGTGTCACATACCACATCACCTGACACCTCACCTCCCACATTGTCCAGCATGTAAAAGGCATCACTAGAAAACGTGACTATATCTGTAGACATGTAATTCAAATGTGTCTACATGACTATCTCTGTTGTGTAGCTAAACCAATAGACACGTTATATAGATGTGTCTAAAAAAAATATCAATGTGTGTTCATATATATCTAACGTGTCTACGAAATATCTTTTCCTTTTATATACACGTTTGAAGAATTCGTTTCTACAAAGCCTGACACGGTGTATACGAAGATGCTCCTAATATGCTTTATAAAAGGGTTCCTACGTTGGTACCAACAGATGAAATAAAACGTATATACCTTCAAATCAAGCGTGCCTGGAGGAGGTATTCTAGTAGTGGAAGATCCAAGTAGAACGGGATGATATGGTACTATATAGAAGCAGCGGACAAATGAGAGTATTCATCCAGTACTCTACTCAGCGATAAGTTGGAATCTGGAATCTCTTCAATACTGGATGATTCGGTAGTAAGGTCAGGGCCTTAGGGTCGTCAGACTAAGTACCCGATCGTTATTTAGAGAGCACATCAAGCAACAGAGAGATTTTCCAGCGGAGTCAGCAGCACTTGATGAACCGGCACAGTATCAGACCATGGGGAGATAGGGGCTATCAGTTATGTGGCTGGAGAGGGGGTGCCGGATGATCCGATACCCGTGCTAATAGAGTATCGGTTGATCCGCTATTACTGTACTTTTGCTAGCCGTTGTAGCAACGGCTCTATTAAGTTGTTGGGATATGTATACCCTTTCTGCTTGTCCAATTGAGGTTGCTGGAGTTTAGAGAAACGTCATACACACACTAAAGAAGACATCCTAACCACCATAGTGCTAACTAATCGTATCAAGCACATGCTTAGAGAGTGTTAGTGCTAAATTCGGCCTAAAGAAAGAGAGTGAGTAACGTATTGCTGTCTTGTGTTTGGTTCTTGGAGCGAACCAACCTTGTAAGCTTGGTGCGCCGGCCTCTTGGGGTCTTAGTGGCTTGCTGGCAAGTCATGGACCCTCTAGCTTGGTGTGGAGCGGCGATGACGCCCATGTATGGGGATTGGGAGACCACTTCCTTCGTGGAGAAACGGTACAGTGAAGATGACATTAAGATAACTGGTGGAAGGAAGTGGTGAGCCTTGCTTTTGTGGCAAGCTTCTCATCTGTCTTGACGATAGCCTTAGTGGTGAGCCCATTATCTTGACAGGGATGGACTTGGTGATTGGGAGTATATATTTGGTGGAGCTCCAACTTGAACTAGTGGTGGCATTTGCCTATCCATACCATGGGATAAAATCGTCGTGTCGAGTTTACATCTCTCTAACTCACATTTCATTCTTGCAGTTTGTCTATCTTTACATGATAATTTGTGATGGATTACACACTAGGTGATAATTTATTGCAAAACTATTTGCATATCTAGATAGCATGATCTGGTTTATAATTTGTGCAATTTAGTGGAAGCTGGTAGTTAAAATTTTTAGTTTGCCTAGTCCACACCCTCCTCTTAGGCCACGAGTACTGATTTCTTTCGTGCTCTGACACCAATCCCCTACCAAACAGCTATTCACTATTTATTACTTTGCCTAAAAAAATTGCACCACAACCCTCAAAACAATGGTAGTGGGATAGACTAGGACGTTCCGAATCACCTGTACGTTTGAGGGAAGCAATAAAATATAAAATACAATAACCATCAATTTTCCTCCATAGCAATTATATATAAATCAAGCGGAATCTGCAACAAATTCTTGAAACAGAAAAGCACGATTGGGAGGAATGCGAAGGATGTGGCTATACGTTATAGCCAGGTTCAGTTTGTTAGTAGGTTAGTTATCTAATAATGCCTAACTATCCACGTCAACTACATGGGCTTGTCTGACAATCTGCTAACATAATGCCTAGAAAAAGCTTCTACTAATGCGACCGAACAGGCAACACCTAACTACATCTTTCAACCAAACACTAGACGCATCAGTCCTAAACGTCCTGCCATCGAACCGGTCATGAATATAGAAGAGCCCTGACACCGCCGTGCCGTACTTGTGTAAGCCTCCTGCTTCAGGTCGCCCGAAACAGCAGGGTCTCACCCATCACGACGCGCCGAGCCGTCCGACCCAACTCCAGATCCGACTGCCGGACCATGTGAGCCAGCAGGCACAGATACCTACTGTGGTGCCGGCCGGGCGTGCTCAATCTTTCGGCACCTTCAATTCGACGACATGGTACGTGCAACAGCGACTGTCGTCAGAGAGAAAGCAGCGTGCACCTTCTCCCTCACGGGCGCGACGCACATGCACTGTTGGAGTAATGGGCTTGGCCCATTCATTCCATTGCATTAAAAATTTAAAGCCCACTATTAATGCTAGGGAATCAATGCTTAATTCCGTACCGGGAATTGAGGAGGATCTCAACCGACTTAAAAGGTGGATTTCGTGTACACCACTTGAGAAGCCGGTAAGAGGAGGACGGTGAACCACACGCGCGCGCGCGCTCGCCTCGCCGAGCCGTGGCCGTGGCCGAGGCGCGGCGCCAGGTTCGTTGAACCTGAGGCACATTAACTGCCGCTCATCAAAGCCATTCATGACGTCCAGGTTCGTTGAACCTGAGTCATCTCGTGCCTATATAAGCCAGCACCCTCTCCTCTCATCCTCACTCATCTCAAGCATTCTCAAGGTACTCCTCTTCAGGAGACCTCTCCCTTCTCCCTCAGCTGCTTTCTGCCTTCCCCACCGCTAGCACTGCGCGCACAGGTCTAGCGAGAGCAGGGCCTCCGGAACCTCTGCTCGCTGAAGGTCCTGCACGGGACGCGGGCAATTAGGTTTTTGGGGAGCGTCTTGACGCGACTGCTCGCTCCCTGAACGACTCCTTCGTCTACTTCCCGGCGCAACCGCTCGTGCGAACGACTACTTCGTCTACTTCCCGGAGTAACCGCTCGTGCGAACGACTACTTCGTCTATTTCCCGGCGTAACCGTTCGTGGGACTGCACTGCGAACACCTTCCTGCATCGACTTAGTTCGGCTACTTCAAGCAAGGCCAGTCGAATAGCATGTCTATTCCAGCTGGTAACGGCGCAACCGGTGCCCCCGGCACTGGTCCCGCCTTGGGGTACATACTAAACCTATTCTGGTTTAATTATTTGTTCATGCTTATTAGTGAGAATAACATGAACACATGCACATATCTCTTAAACACATTATCACTCATCTATGTCATGAAATTGCTAGTAATATTTGGAATTAAAATATACCGAAAATTGCCTAGATTTCTAACAATCCAAAAACCTAATTTTGTTAATAGGCTTTCGGTATCTAGCTTTGCTGCATCAATCAAACCACCACCATTTGATGGTTCAAATTACAAACGTTGGCAAGAGCGGCTTATACTATGGTTAACACTATCGAGAGTGATCCATGTGAAAGAGGGTAAGCCTGAACAATTCTCTCCAGAGGAAGAGAGTGCGTTCGATGAGGCTGATATCCTCTTTCGAGGCTTGATCATAAGTGTTCTCGGTGATAACCTGGTGGATTCTTATATCCGGCTGCCAACTGGCAAAGCATTGTGGGATGCTCTTGAGGCTCAATATGGAGTATCTAACGCCGGGAGTGAGTTGTATATCATGGAGCAATTCCTTGAGTACAGGATGGTCGAAGACCGTTCTGTAGTGGAACAGGCTCATGAAATACATACTCTGGCAAAAGATCTCAAAAATTGCAGCAAAGAGTCCCCATGTGTGTTACCCAATAAGTTTGTGGCCGGAGGTATAATCTCTAAGCTGCCACCTTCTTGGAGGGACTTTACTACTTCTCTAAAACACAAGAGACAAGAGTTCACAATAGATGGACTCATAGGGACTCTTGATGTTAAGGAGAAGGCGAGAGCAAAGGACATACGTGGGAAAGGAGTTGTTGGTGCTTCAAGTGCCAATCTTGTTCAAAAGAACAACTCCCACAAGAACAAGAAAAAGCCACCGCAGAACCAACCAAAGACTAAGAAGACAACCACTTTTAAGAAGAAGAAGAAGACGGGAGCTTGCTATGTGTGCGGTAGTACGGATCACTTTGCTGCAAAGTGTCCGAACCGCAAAGGCAACGACTCCGCCAACATGGTTATTAGCGAGCCTGGAGGAACATCGGGGTACGGTAATTTATTACCTACTGTTCTTTCAGTCTTTGGTTCACCCGAGTGGTGGGTTGACACTGGTGCTAATATTCATGTTTGTGCTGATGCTTCTTTGTTCTCTTCTTACCAGACCGGCGGGACTTCCTCCTTGCTGATGGGGAACGGATCGCATGCGCGTGTTCTTGGTGTTGGTACGGTAAATCTGAAGTTTACTTCGGGGAAGACCGTGCAGCTGAAGAACGTGCAGCATGTCCCCACCATCAAGAAGAATCTAGTCAGCGGCTCTCTACTGTGTAGAGATGGTTTCAAATTAGTCTTTGAGTCCAATAAATGTATCTTGTCTAAGTTTGGTACTTTTGTTGGAAAAGGTTATGAAAGCGGAGGCTTGTTCCGTCTTTCTTTGTCAGATGTTTGTAATAAAGTTGCGTACAATGTTATTAACGTTGATGAAACAAATGTTTGGCATTCGAGGCTTTGTCACGTTAATTTTGGTTGTATGATGCGCTTAGCTAATTTGAGCTTAATTCCAAAGTTTACTTTTGTCAAAAATTCTAAGTGCCATGTATGTGTTGAATCAAAACAAACTCGTAAGCCTCATAAGACCGCGGAGGCAAGGAGCTTGGCACCCTTAGAATTAATTCATTCCGATTTGTGCGAAATGAATAGAGTGTTGACAAAAGGTGGTAAAAAATATTTCATGACTTTGATTGATGATAGTACTAGATTTTGTTACATCTATTTGTTGAAGTCAAAAGATGAAGCTTTACATTACTTTAAAGTCTATAAAGCTGAAGTAGAAAACCAACTTGAGAGAAAGATCAAAAGAGTTAGGTCAGATCGTGGTGGCGAGTATTTCTCAAATTTATTTACTTTATTCTGCGAGGAACATGGTATTATTCATGAGAGGACGCCTCCCTATTCACCTCAGTCAAATGGGGTTGCCGAAAGAAAGAACCGCACTCTAACGGATTTGGTTAACGCCATGTTAGATACAGCGGGACTTTCCAAGGAATGGTGGGGTGAGGCTATATTGACTGCATGTCATGTCCTAAACCGTGTTCCTACAAAGAATAAAGAGATAACTCCATTCGAGGAATGGGAGAAGAAAAGGCCAACACTGTCATACTTACGTACATGGGGTTGTTTGGCAAAAGTGAGTGTGCCAATAACCAAGAAACGTAAGCTTGGACCTAAAACTGTGGATTGTATCTTTCTAGGTTATGCTATTCACAGCGTTGGATATAGATTTTTAATAGTGAAATCTGGAGTACCTGACATGCATGTTGGTACTATAATGGAGTACAGAGATGCTACATTTTTTGAAAACATTTTTCCCATGAGAGATGAAACAAGTTCATCTAGGCAAGAGTTCATCGAGGATGATAGCTCTGCTGAGCCGATAGAACACAATGAACATACACTTGTAGAAAATCTTGAGGAGGAGAACAATGATGCTCTGAGAAAGAGCAAGAGACAAAGGACTGTAAAGTCTTTTGGTGATGATTTCATTGTATACCTCATAGATGATACACCCAGAACCATTGAAGAGGCATATTCATCTCCTGATGCTGACTATTGGAAGGAAGCAGTAAGGAGTGAGATGGATTCTATTATGTCTAATGGAACCTGGGAGGTTGTTGAACGTCCTTATGGATGTAAACCGGTTGGATGCAAGTGGGTGTTCAAGAAAAAGCTTAGGCCAGATGGTACTATTGAAAAGTACAAGGCTAGGCTTGTGGCCAAGGGTTATACCCAAAAAGAAGGAGAAGATTTCTTTGACACTTATTCACCAGTTGCCCGATTGACCACAATTCGAGTGTTACTTTCCCTGGCAGCCTCTTATGGTCTTCTCGTTCATCAGATGGACGTTAAGACGGCTTTCCTCAATGGAGAGTTAGAAGAGGAGATCTATATGGATCAGTCGGATGGGTTTGTATCAAAGGGTCAAGAAGGAATGGTTTGTAAGTTGTTAAAATCTTTATATGGTCTCAAGCAAGCGCCTAAGCAGTGGCATGAAAAGTTTGATAGAACTTTGACCTCTGCCGGCTTTGTTGTGAACGAAGCTGACAGATGTGTGTACTATCGCTATGGTGGGGCTGAAGGAGTGATTTTGTGCTTGTATGTGGATGACATACTGATCTTTGACACTAGCCTTAATGTGATTAAGGAAGTCAAAGAGTTTTTATCTCAAAATTTTGAGATGAAGGATCTGGGAGAAGCTGATGTTATCCTTAATATAAAACTGGTAAAAGAGATCAATGGTGGGGTGATTCTTACACAGTCTCACTATGTGGAGAAGGTGTTAAGTCGCTTTGGTTATAGCGACTATAAACCTGTCTCAACACCATATGATGCCAGTTTAATTCTTAGAAAGAACAAAAGGATAATGCGAGATCAGCAGAGATACTCTCAGATCATTGGTTCATTAATGTATTTAGCGAGCGCTACAAGACCTGACATCTCGTTTGCTGTAAGCAAACTGAGCCGGTTTGTTTCAAACCCGGGAGATGATCATTGGAAGGCTCTTGAAAGAGTAATGCGCTATCTGAAGGGGACAATGAACTATGGAATTCACTACACCGGGTACCCAAGGGTACTAGAAGGGTATAGTGATTCAAATTGGATCTCTGATGCTGATGAGATAAAGGCCACAAGTGGATATGTGTTTACACTTGGTGGTGGAGCTGTTTCCTGCAAGTCTTGCAAGCAGACCATCTTAACGAGGTCAACTATGGAAGCAGAACTCACAGCGTTAGATACCGCCACTGTTGAGGCTGAGTGGCTTCGTGAGCTCCTTATGGACTTGCCGATAGTTGAAAAACCATTACCGGCAATTCTAATGAACTGTGACAATCAAACGGTAATTGTCAAGGTGAACAGTTCAAAGGATAACATGAAGTCATCTAGACATGTGAAAAGGCGGTTGAAATCTGTCAGAAAATTGAGAAACTCCGGAGTTATAGCCTTGGACTATGTTCAGACGGCTAAAAATCTGGCAGATCAGTTTACAAAGGGTCTTTCACGAAATGTGATAGACAATGCATCTATGGAATTGGGCTTGAGACCCACGTGAGTCATTCTATAGTGGAAACCTGTCCTATGTGATCGGAGATCCCGTGAATTAGGATGGTGAAACAAACTAAAGTCTGACGGTGAGAAGAGAACCTTTGTGAAAAGGGCTCATTCCGTGTGTAAGGTGCATTTCTCTTCTAATCTGTATGGCAGGTTGATCTATACCTTAATGTGTTCCAGGTGGTTTCTTTAAAACAAATGAGTTGTTTTCTTGAAACAAAGATGTTGTCCTACAGAACATCTGAAAGGAACACACCTATATGAGTTTGACCACTGGTCATGGTCTATGAGAACTGGGTATTCTCTAAAAACTCAAGAAGGGCCTGGAGTATGACTTATAAGCTCCAAACCGCGGGGATGCTCTTGCAGCCTAGTATCAGTGTAGGGCTCTGGTCAAACTTGTTTACACAAAACTGGCAATTCAAGGCATAGTCCATTGCACAGTTGTGAATAAGTGTAGCCTTTGTCCTAGATGGAAGTTCAACTTAACAGTCTCTGTCGAATACTGGTATATCAATGAGGGAATGAGGGCATTTCTAGTGCGGCTTGAATTTCTTGGTGGGGATTGTTGGAGTAATGGGCTTGGCCCATTCATTCCATTGCATTAAAAATTTAAAGCTCACTATTAATGCTAGGGAATCAATGCTTAATTCCGTACCGGGAATTGAGGAGGATCTCAACCGACTTAAAAGGTACCACACGCGCGCGCGCGCTCGCTCGCCTCGCCGAGCCGGGCCGTGGCCATGGCCGAGGCCGAGGCCGAGGCGAGGCGAGGCGCGGCGCGGCCGGCCGGGCGGGCGGGTGGTGCGGTGCGGTGCGCGTGCGCGGCCGGACGGGACGTGACGTGACGTGACGTGACGTGCGGTGCGGTGCGGTGCGGTGCGGTGCGATGCGATGCGATGCGATGCGATGCGATGCGATGTGCTGAGATGAGAATGTTTTTGCAGTAAAGAGCATTAAAACAGAGAGTTAATGTCGATACTAATGACCAGACATTGAAGGCTCTTTACGACGTCCAGGTTCGTTGAACCTGAGGCACATTAACTGCCGCTCATCAAAGCCATTCATGACGTCCAGGTTCGTTGAACCTGAGTCATCTCGTGCCTATATAAGCCAACACCCTCTCCTCTCATCCTCACTCATCTCAAGCATTCTCAAGGTACTCCTCTTCAGGAGACCTCTCCCTTCTCCCTCAGCTGCTTTCTGCCTTCCCCACCGCTAGCACTGCGCGCACAGGTCTAGCGAGAGCAGAGCCTCCGGAACCTCTGCTCGCTGAAGGTCCTGCACGGGACGCGGGCAATTAGGTTTTTGGGGAGCGTCTTGACGCGACTGCTCTCTCCCTGAACGACTCCTTCGTCTACTTCCCGGCGCAACCGCTCGTGCGAACGACTAGTTCGTCTACTTCCCGGAGTAACCGCTCGTGCGAACGACTACTTCGTCTACTTCCCGGCGTAACCGTTCGTGGGACTGCACTGCGAACACCTTCCTGCATCGACTTAGTTCGGCTACTTCAAGCAAGGCCAGTCGAATAGCATGTCTATTCCAGCTGGTAACGGCGCAACCGGTGCCCCCGGCACTGGTCCCGCCTTAGGGTACATACTAAACCTATTCTGGTTTAATTATTTGTTCATGCTTATTAGTGAGAATAACATGAACACATGCACATATCTCTTAAACACATTATCACTCATCTATGTCATGAAATTGCTAGTAATATTTGGAATTAAAATATACCGAAAATTGCCTAGATTTCTAACATGCACGCCCCTTCATCCACAATTTAGCTTCGCTTTGCATCGTTCAAAGTATCAATAATAATTCATCTATTTCTGCAAAGCTGTACCCGTCCATCTGACCGAAGTTTGGAGTGACAGTCATGGGCATCGGCAATTGTTCAGGCGAGCCATCGATGGAAGTAGCATGTATAGCACCATGACGAGATGGCCTCTGCACATGCCCACACAAACACATGGGCAATGTATGCGCATTGGGTCTTGCCGTCTTGTTTCGTATGATGCACAGAGGAGGCTGTGTCTTTTGGGCGGCCGGACCGTGCAGTGAGATCAATCGGTCGGTGCATATGGAGCGACGTGTGGCAGAGGAATGTGGAACCGCCGGAGGAAGGAGATGCGCCATGCGGTTCTGGATCGATCTGCACGGGCAGGGGCGCGTGCGTACTTGCCATTGTGCCGGGTGGGCCAGGCTGCTTGAGCAACCACCGCGTAGCTTCCAGAAGCCATCTCTCGGCGTCTGTTGGCATAAGAAAGAATTAGATGTATATGTTTGTATATGAATATTGGCGGAAAAAGTTTATTTTACTTCTCTCAGCAATTCATTTATCCACATAACCTTCTAAATAAAATTTAGTCTCAAGCTACTACCTCAAACTATTTCAATTGGTCCAATCTACCCTCTAATAAGATTTCTCTTTTTTATTTTTCCACTTACAAGTGGAATTTAAACTTTAAATTTTGCAATGTAACTTATAATATGATGCCCTAAGCTAGAAAAATATATTACAATTTTTTTCATGAATATTTTTCATGCAGAATTGTATTTTTATTATAAATTTCATGTTAAATATTTTCAAATTATGAAAATAATCATGGAAAATTCTTAATGTATTTTTTAACATATGACATCATGATCTCCATCCACTCATAAAATTTAAATTTAAAATTCAATTCGTAAGCGGAGAAATAAAAAAGAGAAATATCATTAGAGGGTAGATTGGACTAATTGGAATTGTTGGGGGAGTAAACTGAGCATAAATTTTGCTCAAGGGATTAAGCGGATAAAGTGAATTGTTGAAGGGAGTAAAATGAACTTTTTTCAACATTGGCTCTAATAATAGTTAAAAAAAGATATACATCTTGCAAAGTGGGAAAATACACAAATTTTCAATATGGAATTTACGAATCTTCCGTAAAGAAGGGCCGGATTGTTTGTTCTTTTCCGGCTGAACCAATAAATAAGGCAAGGTAGTAGAGCTAAAACAGCTAGCTGTTGCTGAATGTGTACTTCATGTTGAGAAGACTATGTCCATATGTTGTAGAGGTACGGTTGTAATGCTTTCTTTGTAATCCAATTTGGTTCTTATATATTTTTAGATTAAAATTTTATAAGATTGGAGCCCGATTTTTTAGAGCTCAGCTCTTAGATTATCTAAGATAAAATTTAAGATCCTTTATATCGGAGGAAATCTGCAGCCGGGTGGCGGAAAGCACCCGCCTAATCCTAGTTAAGGATGAGTTTGGAGGAGACTCAGGAGCGCTTGATCGGTTACGGATGAACGCAGGAAAGATATAAGGATTTAGAGTGGTTTGGGCCGCCGGAGCGTAATACCCTATGTCCACTTTGGTGTTGTATTGATTGTGAGAGCTTGGATGCCCCTTAGCTAGTGTTCGTGTGAACCTGAACTTGTCTTCTAACGAGTGCACTCTCCTTTTTATAGTCCAAGGGGAGTGCTTACACTATGCGGGGCCCCGACAGGTGGGCCCGGCCAACAGGAGCCTATTCTATGAGAGATATGGAGATCTTCATCTCCAGCTCCTCTCTGTAGTCCTCTCTATTGAGAAGTTGATGTGCGTATCTACAGCCAGGATATGACCGTGTGCAGCCTTGCCTGGATAGTGACCACTGTTAGTGTTACCCAACAGTAAAGTCGTGCTGCCACTGTTGGGTGAGAACCTGTCAGGCGAAGGAGCAGCGCTGACCCGCAGCGCCATTGCCTCCGCGTGCCCTGTGGCAGCGCACGCCTCGGCTCTCCTGTTACAGGCCATTGCCTCGGCTCTCCTGTTACAGGCCATCATCACGCCTGCACGCGGCGCCGTGACGGGACTGTACGCCGCTTGAGCACAGTATACGGTGACACGACGCGCCGCCTTGGAAACAGGCGGGCTTACCGTGGTATCAGCCTACCTGCCCCGTTTGTCAGTGGCAGGCTATACTTTTTGACTTGGGCGCGCCCGGCCCAACTACCGCATTAAATGCTGGTAGGTGGGCTGGAGACCCACGAAGGGCCTCCCGCCACAAGCACGTGGCAGGACCAGCCCCGCTCCCACCGCGGGGGAGGCACGTGGCGGCACCGGACCCCTTCCTGGGGGAAGGGGGTCCGGGTCCCCGAGGCCGGTCGGAGCGGTCAGGCCTGCGGAGGCTTGGCCTCCACACGTGGCGGGCCCGGACATCTCTGGGGAGTCCGGGTCCGCGGGGGCTACCCCAGAGCCTCCCTGCCTTCATGGGCACGTGGAGGCCCTGGACCTCTAAGAGCATGGGGAAGGTCCGGAGACCATGATCCCAGCTGTCAGGCCCGGGCTGTATGCCACGTCACCTAGAAGACGAGGGGGAGATTACTGATGGTGAGACGCTAAGGGCCTGGGCACCCTAGCAGGAGGTACCCCTATCCGTATGTACTGACAGAGGCCCCCGGGCCCACCTCGGGCGAGGGATGAACCCGCAGGTGGGGCCAGATCCCAGTATTGCGCTGGGTGGACAGCTTGTTCCCGCCGGGGAAGGGCATGGATATCCTTTCCCTTATAGCGGGATCCCCGAGGGGCCCGTCCTCCGCCCGCGCCGTGCGCGTCAGGCGGTTCAGATTCTTATCTTATTTGAGCCCGTCCCGCGGCTCGGGCGGTTTGGATTCCGCCTTTCCCCCTTTCCTCCAGTGGGCAGGCCTTTGACTGGCGGGACCAGGCCCACCAGTCATTGGGTGTGAGAGGAGGGGGCCTAGTGCAGGCAACCGTTCGACTTCTCCTCGGTCGCCGCGGAGCGCGAGAGGGCAACAGCTTTTACATAAAAGGTAGGCACCGAGGGGAACGGCTACCTTTTCGCTCTTGCCATCAACAGACGCCGTAGAGCCCCTTCGTCTCCGCACACTCCTTGCAATCAGTTTCCTTGCGCTCGGCTTCCTTCTCCTTCCTGCTCCCTTGCGATCCATCCCCCGCCATTGCTGCGTTCATCGCCATGTCTTCACTTCCTTTTCCGCGCCGCTTCCAGAGCCAGGCCCAGCTGGACCTGGTGCGCCGCCTTGTGGGATGGACCGCGCCGGAACACGCCAAGAAGATCAGGGCCGGCAAAATCCCCCTCCGTGACCTTACCGCGGGGGAGTTCATTCTCTTCAACTCGTACGCCATGTGCGGGTTGGTTCCTCCGATCTCCTCCTTCTTCCTCCTGCTCCTGGAGGAGTTCGGCCTCCAACTTCATCATCTCACCCCCCACTCCGTGCTCCTCGTGGCGGTCTTCGCCCACTTCATGGAGATGTTCGTGGGGGTGCGCCCCTGCACCACCATCTTCAGGCATTTCTATGCCTTGGTTGGGACTGGGAGGAGCAAGCGTGAAGTCGGCGCCTACTACTTCCAGCTCCGGCATGGGATGGCAAACTCCTACATCAGTGCCTTCTCCAGCTCCAAGTGGGAGGACTGGCGTGAAGGTTGGGTTATCGCGGAGGCCGACCCCCACGACCGCCTGGAGCTGCCAACAGAGGGACCCCAGAGCGACCGGAGCACCTGGAAGGCCAAGCCAACGATACCAGAGGAGCTCAGCCCGGTCCTTAATCGGGTCAAGAATCTCCAACGGAGCGGCCTGACATCCATGATAGTGCTGGGCGACTTCCTGAAGCGGCGAATCGCTCCCCTGCAGCAGCGGACCAGAATGACCTACATGTACACAGGGCCAAATGATTGCTGTAGGATCGCGCGCGGGCCCGGCACCAACTTCTCCAAGGCGGAGCTGGAGGTCGCGATCCGGGGAATGACCGGTGACGCGTTCAGCCCAGAGTCCCTGGTCCTCCCGAGCGGGGTGAAGGCCTTGTGCGAGGACCAGGCGTTGCGGGCGTCAGTCCTGGCGTCAATGCCAACCCTAGACGAGGGTGGCCTGGCGGTCCGGCAGCTGGGAGGCGACCCCAATCGCGGGCTCCACATCCTCGGCGGCTCACCTGACCGCGAGCAGCGCACCAGCCAAGGTCCCGGGGGGCCAAGACCCGGAGGTCCGGCCCCTGCCGGGAAATGAAAGAAGAAGGTGCCGGTGCCGGAGCACCACCACAAGGACCATACGGAGGGGTCCAAGTCCCGGAGGCTCCAGCGGGGGGACGGTTCCTTCATCGGGGAGCCGGCCCCCAAGCGCCAGAAGACGGCGGAGGTGGAGAGGCAGAGCAGAGCTCCACCACCTCCGCCGCAGCGCCAGCAGCCGGAGAGGAGGCCGGAGGAAGCGCGGCGGGCTTCCCCGGAGCAGCAAATTCCTCCGCCGCCACCAACGACGCGGCGCCCAGCGACACCACCACCGCCGACAGAGCCAAGGCCACAAACCCCGCCCCCGCCGCCAGAAGCGCCGGCGGCCAGGGACCCCTACCAAGGGTCCGGGGGACCCTCGGCAGGAACAAAGGTCCCCCCAATCGCCCAGGGCGGTTGGGAGTGGTTCGGTTTCGTGTAAGTGGTTTTCCTTTGAATTTTTTCTTCCACCATTTTTCTCCCGGGCCCTAACCCTGCTGGTGTATGGCAAGCCCGCATCCGACGCGTCTGCCGGCGATGCACCAGCTGGGGGGTCCAGACCCAGCCTGTACCTTCTTCTTCCCCTGCTGGGGAATCGGCTACAACTCTAGCGGGGTCTCCGCCCACGCCTGCACCACCTGTTACCGAACCAGGAGGTCCGGAGCCAGAGGCCGCCACACCTCCAAGGGCGGAATCCACCCCGGAGGATGAGGCCGCCAGACCGGCTGTGATGACCGAAGCGCCAGCAGCAGCAGCAGCACCGGACATCGTGGTGGAGCCCCCACCAGCTGAACCAGCAGCAGCAGCCGAGGCGGCGGCGCCGGAGGCTGCGGAGGTGCCGGAGGTGGTGGCGCCGGAGGTCGCAGAGGTCGCCAGCACCACCACTCCACCTACGCAGGAGGAGGAGCCGGAGGTGGTGCTGGGGAGGCGCCTTCTGCGAAGTCCAGCGGAGGTCCCGCTCCCCTGCCTCTTTGCCAAGAGCCAGCAGGCTCAGGAGGAGCTGGAGGCAGGCATCCGCCGGGAGTGGGAGAAGCTGGAGGCGGAGCGCCTCCGGCTCTCCTACTGGGAGTACCGCCTAGGGGACCGCATCAAGACCATCTCCGCCTATTATGCCAGGGAGCGCGCCGAGCTCGTGCTGGGGCGTGAACTCCTGCAAGAGCAGTTGCAGCAAGCTCTCGACCGGGATGCGGCAGCTGCTCAACGGGAGAGGGCGGCCGTACGGCGGGAGAAGCATGCCCTCGAGCGGGAGCTCGCGGCGGAGAAGAGGGTGCAGGCAGCGGTGGATAGGGAGAAGATCGCCCTGGAGCTGGCCAACTAGGCTAGGGTGGTGGCGGAGGTGACCAAGGCGCAGGAGGCTACCCCTTGCAGAACTGGAGGCAGCCGTGGGAGAGAGAGAACGCAGGCTTGCCGCCCGCGAAGCAGAGGAGGTGGCCCGGCTTGAGGAGCTCCAGGAGCAGGAGGCGGCCGTGGAGGAAGAGCTGGCGGCAGGGACTCGGAGGCTTCGGGAGCGCGAGGCGGCCCTCCAGGAAAGGGAGGCCAAGGTGGAGGAGTTCCTGGCGGAGCGGAGCGCCAGCGTTGACCAAATAGTGAGGTGGGTCGGCGAAGTGAACCCCACCCTGGATGCACTTGGGCTACGCCCCATCCAGGTCATGGGGACCCCACCCTCACTCAGAGCTATCCTCCCAGCGCTGGATTCCACCGCCGAGCAACTCCGACACATGGAGGCTGCCATCTTCGACCTCCTGGAGACAGAGGGGCGGGCGATCGCCCGAGGGATGGCAGAGTACATCCTCACCTGCCTACGAAGCCACGACCTCTCCTGCCCACTGACTCCAATTTTGGTTGGTCTGCTCCTGGCGACGGCGGCCACTGCACAGGAGAGCGTGCAGGAAGCAGCGGACATGGTGGTGACTCGTGTTCGGCGCCGTTCCGGACCTACAAAGGGAGAAGCTTCCTCCGGACCACCAGCAGAATAGCAGTAGTATTTTTTCTTCTGTATGTTGTTTTTGTAATATAACTTTTTTATGTAATATAACTTTGTGATGTTGTGTACATTATAAGTTATATATTTGCTTTGCTAGAAGCAAGACTTGAGCGTTTTATGTGTTTGTTTATGCGAAAAACTTAGCTGTTTCTCCGGTCGCCCGATCACGTGTTCTCAAGCATATTTCTCCGGTCACCCGATCACGTATTCTCAAGCATACCGAGGTACCGTGGCCCCCTGGAAGGTAGTCGCGATAGGTCGGGACTAGATGCCATAGAACCGAGGTCCTGCACACGACTTAGGATTGACGCTTAGTAGACGTCCCAACGAGGTCCCGTTCTAGCCAGCGAGCGCCTCCTGAGTTGCGTAGCGGGTCAGGGAGCCAGGGCCTAGGTTCGGGGATTAAAGGGGTCCCGGCCCTGGGTCCATGGTTCGAGGTACAATGGTACTCGCACTAGGGGGGCAGGGCGTGTAGGCTTAGGGTACAGAACCAGGCTAAGCGGCTACACAACCCTGGACCCCAGCAAAGAACGAGCACGTCTCCCTGAAGCCAGTTCCCAGGTGTCCGGTTCCTTTTCTCCTGCGAGACAGAGGTCCTGGGGCAGAGACGTAGCGTAGCAACTCAAGTAAGGCCTCGGGCACGGCACAGACCTAAAAAACCACGTGGGGGGTTAGCTTAACGAGAAGCAAAGAAAAAATAGAATCGCATAAACCTTAAGGATATACTGAGAACAAATCTTTCCTTAATGAATTGGTACAGAAGAATTGTGCGATGTAAGCCAGGGGCCGGGTTTAGGGGGGTGGACCTCCACCGCCCTGGTCCGCATAGTGATGCTACCAATTACAAAGGAAAAATTTCCTCTCAACTAGGTCCCTAAGGACAGAACTTACGGAGGTGCTCAATGTTCCACAGATTGGGTAGTTGCATGCCTTCCTCCGTAGCCAGACGAACAGATCCGGGTCGGCACACCTTTGTCACCTTGAAGGGCCCTTCCCAACTGGGGGAGAGTTTGTGCAGCCCCTCACAGTTCAGGATTCGCCTTAGGACTAGGTCCCCGACCCGAAGCTCCCTACTACGCACGAACCGTTGGTGATAGCGTCGGAGCGCTTGGTTGTACCGTGCATTTCGGACTGCTGCTTGCCATCTTCGCTCATCGACGAGGTCCACGTCTTGGCGACGCTACTGTTCCTGCAAGTCCTCATCAAAAGCCTGGACTCGTAGAGAGCCCATGGTGATCTCCGGGGGAAGGCACGCTTCGGCCCCGTAGACCAAGAAGAAAGGGGTTTCCCCTGTCGCCCGGCTGGGTGTGGTCCGGTTTCCCCACAGCACGCTCGGAAGCTGATCAATCCATCTTGTGCCATGTTTCTCAAGATCGCAGTAGGTCCGGATCTTGAGTCCTCTGAGGATCTCAGCATTAGCCCGCTCGGCTTGGCCATTGTTCCTGGGATGCGCCACTAAGGCAAAACAGAGCTGGATGCCAATGTCCTCGCAGTACTCTTGAAAGTATTGGCTCGTGAACTGAGTCCCATTGTTGGTGATGACCCTGTTCGGGACCCCGAACCAGCACACAATTGACTTGAGGAAAGCAGTTGCTGACGCCTTGGTGAATTTTTCAATGGCGACATAGAGGTACCGGTACCCGCCGACGGCTCTAGGGAAAGGTCCCAAGATATCCAACCCCCATACAGCAAAGGGCCAAGAGGGAGGAATCATCTGCAGTGCCTGAGCTGGAGTGTGTATCCGCTTTGCATGGAACTGACACGCTTTACAGGACCTTACCAACTCAGCTGCATCCTGGAGCGCTGTCGGCCAGTAAAAACCATGCCGGAAGGCTTTACCGACCAGCGTGCGGGATGAAGAATGTCTTCCGCACTCGCCTCCATGGATCTCCGCGAGCAAGTCATGGCCCTCTTCCTGGGTGATGCACCACATGAGGATGCTGTTGGCGCCATAGCGGTAGAGATCCCCTTCTACCACCGTGTACCGCTTAGCCATCCGGACTATGCGCTCAGCAGATGCTTGGTCTTCAGGAAGGAAATTATCTTTCAGGTAGTCCCGGACCTTAGAGATCCATGCATCGGGACCTTCCTGAGAAACTGGGCGTGGCTCCCTGAGGTCTTCTGGACCCTCGAGGGAGCACACGACCCTTGGCGGGCTCCACGGATGGAGCGCCGCCGGGTCCGCTAGCTTCGAGGTGCTAGTCCGACCCCCTTCGCCCAGGTTGGCAAGCTGGGCGGAAGGCTTCAGCAGACGCCTTTGGAAGACGCCCTCTGGCACGGGTGCCTGAGTCGATGCGCTCGCAGAGAGTGCATCAGCCGCTGAGTTGCCTTCGCGTGGAACATGTTGCAGTTCCAGCACATTGAAGTCCTTCTTGAGCTTCCTCACATGGATGAGATAAGCTGCGAGCAGGGGATTGTTACAGCAACACTTCCCCCGGACCTACCTGATGATGAGTTGGGAGTCTCCTTTGACCAGGAGCTCCCGGACTCCCAGGGACAGAGCCGCCGTGAATCCAAAGATTAAGGCCTCATACTCCGCCATGTTGTTAGTGGCCTCAAAGTCGAGGTGTACCATATACTTCAACTGCTCGCCATGTGGGTCGATGAGGACCACGCCGGCCCCCGCCTTCTTGCTGCGGGCGGACCCATCGAAGTATAACATCCAGTGGGGTCCGGTGAACACCGGAGCCCTGACTTCCGGATGTGGGGGGTCCGAGCCATTGTCCGGACCCCCTGGGACGCTTGGTGCTGGTGTCCATTCTGCGACGAAGTAAGCAAGGACCTGGCTCTTGATGGCATGGCGTGGCTGAAAGTTGAGTTGGAATCCAGCGAGCTCAGCTGCCCACTTGGCGATATTGCCCGTGGCGTTGGAATTGTGGAGGATGGCCCTTAATGGGTAGGAGGTCACCACCACAATCTTGTGGGCCTGGAAATAGTGATGGAGTTTTCTGGATGCAACGAGTATGGCATAAAGGAGCTTATGCGTCTCAGGATACCTGGCCTTTGCTTCATGAAGGACTTCGCTGACGTAGTAGATCGGCTTCTAGATGGTCCAGACTCTGCCAGCCGGACTGGGTCCTTCTGCTTGAGCTGGGGACTCGCCGGACCCCAGGTCGCTTGGTGTTTCAAGCCGGGACCTGGCCGGACCCTCCGAAGTAAGGCCGGTTGTGAGGCTGGGGGAGGCTGGACCTCCTTCTCCTACAGGGGGATCCATAGGGGCCCCCTGCGGGAGATGCTCGGACCTCTCAGTGACCAGCACCATGCTGATCACTTCGGCCGTCGCTGCAAGATAAAGAAACAGTGTCTCACCTGGGTCCGGTGCGACCAGGACCGGCAAGGAGGTGAGGTACTGCTTCATCTCCTAGAAGGCATGTTCTGCCTCTTCAGTCCATGTGAATGGACCGGACCCCCTCATCAGCTTGAAGAAGGGGAGTGCCCTCTCCTCCAGCCTCAAAATGAAGTGGCTGAGGGCTGCAAGGGAATTTTCTAGGAGGGAATTTGACCTCCTCGATGAAGCCAGCCTATAGCAGCTTGCGGACCTCTTCACGGATGAAGATTTGCCGCTCGATGGACTGCTTGCGTGGCTTCTGCCGGACCGGCCTGGCGTCGGGGTGGATCTTCAGATGATGCTCAATCACCTCCCTAGGGATCCCGGGCATCTGTGACGATTCCCAGGTGAACATGTCAACATTTGCCCGGAGGAAGGCGATGCGCGCGCTTTCCTATTTCTCCCCCAGATTCCCACCAATGCGGGTGTCTGGGATGTCTCCGCTCCGACCTGGACGGTCTTCACGGGTACGTCGTCCGTATCGGACGGACGGACCTTGAGTGCCTTGGCCAGAGCCTTGGCACGCGAGGTTGAGGGGTCGGACCCCTGGGCACCAGCTGCGGGGGCAAGTCCTATTGCCAGCGCGTGGAGTTTTTCGACCACCACAATGGCAGCGGCCCGGTCGCTTTGGATGGTGAGGACGCCTGCCAGTGATGGTATCTTCAGGGCCAGGTACCCGTAATGGGCAACAGCCATGAACCGGTACAGGGTCGGTCTACCGATGATGGCGTTGAAAGGGAGGTTAACCTCTGCAACCTCGAACTGCATGTTCTCGGTACGGAAGTTGTCCTCCATCCCGAATGTAACCGGTAGGAAGATGGTCCCTACCGGGTACATTAGGTTCGGTCCCACTCCGGAGAATGGGCGCGAAGGAGTCAGCTTGGACTCCGGGATCTGCAGGTGCTTGAACGCTGCATAGCTGATGACGCTGAGGCCTGCACCTCCGTCAATCAGCACGTGGTGGAGTCGGACGTTGGAGATGGTGGGTGCTGTGACAAGCGGCAGCACACTAGCGCCCACCATGTTCTCCGGGCAGTCCGACGGTCCGAAGGAGATGGTGATGTTCTTCCACCGCTGGTGGGGCGCCACCTTCGGCGTCGCCGGCTTCACCGAGAGGACTTCCCGGCGAAGGGTCTTGGTGTCACGGCGGGAGACGAGTTCCGAACTGCCGCCGTACATGACGTACAGCTTCTTGCGGCGCTCATCACCACCGGACTCGGAGTCAGACTGGTGGAAGAGACCCTTGAGGTCCTTGTTGGGGGTTTGGTACCCCAACTCCCTCTCCGTCGCGGCCGCGTCGGCTTCGGAGGCCTTCTCCTTGCCGGACCGCCGCGGAGGGGAGGAGCCTTCCCTTGAGGCTTGGTCACGCCTCTTGCTGAGGCGCTCCACGAGCTTCTGGATCTCGCGGCACTCGGTGGCGCTGTGGCGAGCCCCAGGATGAACAGGGCATGACCCGGGGTCGGTGCGCTGTTGCTGTGGGCGCTTGCCACCGGGGTTCTGGCCCCCGGTCGTCGCAGCAGCAATGGCCGGACCCCCGATCCGTGACTTGTCAAAGCCACGGTTCTTCTTGTTCTTTTTCTTGCTGCTGCCAGGGGCAGCGACATTGGGCCCGCTCGTTTGAGCGGGTCCTGCCTAGGTCGCAGAGTGCCATGCACGGCCTTCTGCAGCCCTAGCGCATTTGTCCGCCAAAGCAAACAAGGTGGTGACAATTTCCACCTGGTGAGTCGCCAGCTTCTCCAGCATCTTCTCGTCACGGACCCCCTGGCGGAAGGCCGTGATGATAGACGCATCGGAGATACGCGGAATAGTTCCACGTACCTTGGTGAAGCGGGAGATAAAGGTCCGAAGGGTCTCTCCGGGTTGTTGCCTCACGGCGTGGAGGTGGGCTTCCACACCATGCTGCTAGTACGCACTGGCGAAGTTCGCCGTAAACTGTGCGCAGAGCTCACCTTAGGACCGGATGGTACCCGGAGTGAGGTTTATAAGCTAAGTCCGGGCTGGCTCGGTCAAGACTACATGAAAGTAACTTGCCATGACGGCGTCGTTACCTCCGGCCGCCATGATGGTGGTGATGTAGACCTGTAGGAATTCTGATGGGTTGGTGGATCCGTCATACTTTTTCAGCAGGTGCGGCCGAAACTTGGACGGCCAGGCGACTGCGCGAAGGTGGTCTGCGAGCGCTGTGCAGCCCACCCCGGACACCGGTGCTTGGACAGGTCCCTGCAGCGCCGGAGCCACCGCAGCGAGTTCGGCATCGAATTCACGACCCTCAATGTTGAGCCGGCGACCACACACCCGCTCGATGGAGACTCAGGCGTCCTCTCCCACATGTCTGCGGTTGAGCTCCGCCCGGAGGTCCTCGGTCCGTGCACTCCTCACTGATGGTGAGTGCACAGAACCGGATGCGCCGCCCTGACGACGACGTTGCCTGGAGACAGACCCCCCGCTGAGCATGGGGAAGCCTGCACCAGGTTGAGGAGGCGGTCGACGTCGTCACGCCATTGCCTCTGGGCGTCGGGCGAGGCTGCCTCACCAGGAGGGTTGCGAAGCAACTCCCTGGCTGCCATGAGCGGCCCATTCGGTGCAGGCACCGATTGGGCCACGGAAGCCCGCTCCGCAGGACGCTGCGGAGCGGCACGCGCGGCCCCCCTAGGTGGGGGATGGTGTGAGGCGTGTGGCATAGAGGACGCCACTTCCTCACCCAGCAGGAGGTTGTGATGACCGTTTTCCTGCGCCATTGCAGTCTTGGGCTTCGACCAAGCGCAAACCAAACCTAAATTCCCTACCTGGCGTGCCAAATGTCGGAGGAAATCTCAGCCGGGTGGCGGAAAGCACCTGTCTAATCCTAGTTAAGGATGGGTTTGGAGGAGACTCAGGAGCGCTTGATCGGTTACGGATGAACGCAGGAAAGACACAAGGATTTAGAGTGGTCCGGGCCGCCGGAGCGTAATACCCTACGTCCACTTTGGTGTTGTATTGATTGTGTGAGCTTGGATGCCCCTTAGCTAGTGTTCGTGTGAACCTGACCTTGTCTTCTAACTAGTGCACTCTCCCTTTTATAGTCCAAGGGGAGTGCTTACACTGTGCGGGACCCCGACAGGTGGGCCCGGCCAACAGAAGCCTGTTCTATGAGAGAGATGGAGATCTTCATCTTCAGCTCCTTTCTGTAGTCCTCTCTATCGAGAAGTTGATGTGCGTATCTACAGCCAGGATATGGCCGTGTGCAGCCTTGCCTGCACAGTGACCGCTGTCAGTGTTACCCAATAGTGAAGCCGTGCTGCCACTGTTGGGTGAGAACCTGTTAGGCGAAGGAGCAGTGCTGACCCGCTGCGCCGTTGCCTCCGCATGCACTGTGGCAGCGCACGCCTCGGCTCTCCTGTTACAGGCCATCATCACGCCCGCGCGCGGCACCATGACGGGACTGTACGCCGCTTGCGCACAGTATACGGTGACACGACGCGCTGCCTTGGAAACAGGCGGGCTTACCGTGGTGTCAGCCTACCTGCCCCGTGAGTCAGTGGCAGACCATACTTTTTGACTTGGCCGCGCCCGGCCCAACTACCGCATTAAATGCTGGTAGGTGGGCTGGAGACCGCGAAGGGCCTCCTGCCACAGGCATGTGGTAGGGCCAGCCCCGCTCCCACCACGGGGGCGGCACGTGGCGGCACCGGACCCCTTCCCGGGGGGAGGCCGGTCGGAGCGGTCAGGCCTGCGGAGGCCTGGCCTCCACACGTGGCGGGCCCGGACCTCCCTGGGGAGTCCGGGTCCGCGAGGGCTACCCGAGAGCCTCCCTGCCTTCATGGGCACGTGGAGGCCCCGGAGCTCTAAGAGCACGGGGAAGGTTCGGAGACCATAATCCCAGCTGTTAGGCCCAGGCTGTATGCCACGTCACCCAGAAGACGAGGGGAACATTACGGATGGTGAGAAGTTAAGAACCTGGACACCCTAGCAGGAGGTACCCCTGTCCGTGTGTACCGACACTTTACCACCCCAATCTGTATCTGTATGTCTCTGTTTAGTACTGAAATATAATAAACTTCGCCAATTTTAAGTAGTCGACCTCACATAGTGAATCTTAGCTGTTGGTATTTGCGGTGCCCTCCACCGTTGCCTCACATTTCTTATCATCGGTAGCGCCACAACCTTCAACGGCTTACCACTGGCCGTGTGGTATACCATAAAATTCCGTATGACAGGATTACCGACCACTGTCCTCTTTCTGTTCCGTCCCTCCATCCGTCATAACAAAAAGCTGATGTGTCACAAAAGCATTTGCTATATATACAGACAAACGCAGTCATAATTAACATACTCGGGCACACTTTGTTGCACCGCTCCACTAAAATGGTTTTCATTGTACAAGGATACATAATCTCATTTGCTGTTCCATGCACACGGTACGTGTCCTTGTTAGAGAGAGAGAGAGTGAGAGAGAGAGAGAGTACACCGGATAGAGAATTAGGGATGGAGGTGGGGCCTGATCGACGTCCGCGGGTCCGGCCACGCCAGGCCGGGGAGCCCAGGCTGTGCTCCTTATTTAAGTTGGCCAAGTTCACGCGCTAATCACTTACCAAGAACCCAGAGAGCTTCATTAAATCATCAGTTCATTTGTTTCTTCGTCTTTGTAGCTTGTATCCAGCTTTTGCTTCCGTTGTCACGCCCATACATCTCGATCTTCTTCGTAGAGAGCTATAGCTTGCTAGCTAGCTAGTTATTCTTTTGAGACTTCAGCACCATCTTCTTGAAGGCAGCGATCATGGTCTCCCCGGACACCATCCGCACCGCCATCGGCGTCATCGGTGAGTACTCGATCTCCTCGGCCGCTGCCGGCCACCGCCACCCCCAAGTGGCCCTTACCTGCATGTGCATGTGCAAAGAGATGAATATAAATGGCAAATGATGCACGGAGCACCTGCATCTGCTGTAGTAGATGGCACTAACCGATCATGTGAGGTGTGGCCGTGTGGGACTCTTTTTTTGCTCCTTCCTTCCTTGCTGCACTGCCGCGGCCTCCTTACTTTTATTTGCATGCATTGCATATCACTTTTTTCTCAAGTTTTTTTTTGCCAGGCTAGCTTTAGACATGTCTGGGTCAATGCTAACTTGCAAAGCATGATTCCCCAGAATTCCTGGAGCCCTAATCATTTTGATTCTCATGCTTGTTCATAATTTGCTTCAAATTTTATTGTAGTTTTTCTTGCCACAAATGGAAGGGCTATATATATTCACTTCTGAATTCTTTTTTTTTCTGTGCATCTTGCAGGCAATGGGACTGCCCTGGTGCTCTTTCTCTCCCCAGTGTAAGAATGCATTCCTTCCTTAATACCCATGTATATTTGTATACAATACGTATTTATAAACACACGTATCGGAAAACGTACGTCCAGGCCAACGTTCATCCGCATCTGGAAGAAGGGGTCAGTGGAGCAGTACTCGCCGGTGCCGTACATAGCGACGCTCCTCAACTGCATGATATGGGTGCTGTACGGCCTGCCGCTGGTCCACCCCCACAGCATGCTCGTCATCACCATCAACGGCACCGGCCTGGTCATCGAGCTCACATACGTCACGCTCTTCCTCCTCTGCTCCAGGGGGGCCGCCCGCCGCAAGGTCTTCCTCCTCGTCGTCACCGAGATCGTCTTTGTCGGCGTCGTCGCTGTTCTTGTGCTTAACCTGGCGCACACGTACGAGCGGAGGTCCATGATCGTCGGCATCCTCGGTGTCCTCTTCGGCATCGGCATGTACGCCGCGCCGCTCTCCATCATGGTACGTGCCACGGGTACTACTAGTATTATAGACGGGTGTCGGCGTCACCAGATTTTTTTCTTATACCGTCATTTTTGTCTCGTTGTCTTACGCTTTTAGTTTCATTCACTGGCACTGTTTTTGTGCAGACTTTTTACTTTCATTTTTTTTTGCGTTGATCCCTCACCCTTACCATGCTAATATTTCTTTTTTGTGTGTTCTCCTTTTGTATGGAACAGAAAATAGTGATCCAGACGAAGAGTGTGGAGTACATGCCCCTGTCCCTGTCCCTGGCCTCCCTGGTAAACGCCATCAGCTGGACTGCCTACGCCCTCATCAAATTCGACCTCTACATAACCGTAAGATACTGATCATTAGATTATGTGTTTTACGCCCAACATCATTTAGTGCTCTTAGCAACTAGTCAACTTGAAATAACACAATTTCCAAAAAAAAGCAGCGTAAATTAAACAATGCTTTAGGGTAGTTAGGCAACATTTTTGGACACATTGCTGTTACTGGCTACTGCCACATCGTCTTTATTCTTCGTGTTCTGAATTGGCTCTTAATTTGTTTTTGCAGATCCCCAATGGGCTAGGGGTGCTCTTCGCAGGGGCGCAGGTGGTCCTGTACGCCATCTACTACAAGTCCACCCAGGAGATCATCGAGGCAAGCAAGCGCAAGGCAAACCAGGTCGCCATGACCGAGGTCGTCGTCAACGATGGCAAGACCAACAACCACGTCGGCGCCAGCCTCTACTGATGAAGTGACCGATGATACCAAGGTTATGGAAGGCATTATGTCTGTACTGTGTGATTATCAACTATGAACTATCAAGTCACCGCTGGGTGTCTGTACGGTGTGATTGTGTTCTTCCCACAAGGGATGAAGGCCTGTATCTAACCTGTTGGTGCCACTGCAAACTCCTCGCGCAGCTGGTCGGAGTCATGGGCCTCATTAGCTGGTACAACAAAGATGGGGATTTTAACTAATTCTACCTTCCGACTAAGGTTAGCTTGCTTACAGTGTTTAGAGGTACTTATTAATGGTCTCCTGTTGTCTCAAATGCGTCTATTGATCACCAAACTCTTTTAGACATGCACAAAAGCATGCTCAGGAATCACGGCTCCTTGTTTACGTTATGAATTGAATGGATGGAGTTCTCAAATGCTTCTTCTATTCTTTCTCTTTAATTTGCCAACTAGTAATAAGCGATTCTCCCTGGTTATACCAAATGTACCATGTGATACATGTACTTATGCTTTCAAATCGTTGACGACTACAATCGATACGATTTAAAAACCTGTCTAACTAGTTTACTAAAATCAGCTACACCGGTTTGGATAACAGTGACAAATCACAAATTGGAGGTCACTATTGTGTACTCCCCCGCCCCGAAAAGAATGCATTTTTACTTTTGTTCTTAGACAAACTGTTACAAGTTTGACCAAAGCTTATAGTAATGAGTATCAACATTTATGATACTAAATAAGCATCATTAGATTAATCATGATATATATATATATATATTCATATATATACCTACTAGATGTTACAAATGTTGATCATATTCTCTATAATTTTGGTCAAACATAAATTTTTTTGACTTAGTCGAAAACTAGAATTGCATTCCTTTTAGGACAAAGCGATTAGCTCTCATCAAGGCCACAAGTAGATATGTGTTCACACTTGGAGGTGGCACTATATCCTAGAAAACTTGCAAGCAGACCATCTTGATAAGGTTAAGAATAGAAGAACTCATAGCAATACATATCGCTACTGTTGAGGTTGAATATGACTTCTGAACTCCTTATGCATTTGCCAGTTGTTTAAAATTCGACACTCGCAATTCTAGTAAATTGTCATAATCAAATGGTGATTGTTAAGGTGAACAATGCTAAGGATAATATGAAGTCATCTAGACATGTGACTATGTGGCTGAAATCTGTTAAAAAAATGAGAAACTAACTCAGGAGTATTTGCCTTTGACTATGTCTAGACGGCTAAGAATTTGGCAGACCAATTCACAACGGGTCTTTCATGAAATGTGATTGACTGCGCATCCAAGGAATTGGTATTGAGACCCTGTGAGTCATCTTGTAGTGGTACCTATCCTATGTGATTGGAGATCCTGTGAATCAGGATGGTGAAATATGCTATTGTGTGATTGAGAGAAAAGAACCTTTGAATACCCTCAATTCTTGGTGGGATGTTTTTCCCTTCTAAACTGTATGACAGGTTAGTATCTACCTTAATGTGATTCAAGTGGTTTGAGAAAGTAGAGATGTTATCCTACAAAATATATTATAAGAATCGTACCTTTATGAGTTCGACTGCTAGTCACATTCTATAAGATTTGGTGCTTCTCAGATACTCATGAAGGGCATCAGTCAAACTTGTTCGTACAAAATTGTCACTTCAAGACATTATCCATTGATTAGTTGTGGATGAGTATGATCAACATTCTAGGTGGATGTTCAACTTAACAGTCTCTACCAAAACACTGGAATATCAAACTAGCAGTGCAACTGAGTGCATTTCTCATGTGCCGTCAAATATTGGTGGAGATTTATTTGAGCTAGGCCATTTATTGCTAACAAAAACTAAATATGTAAGGCCCACGGGTAATGCAAAAGGAGTTACAAAAGTGGTTAATGTTGGCGGTCAATTTCCTATGATTTTGACGACCAACATTACTCCTGAATTCATGTTTCCAAGGCCTATACCAAGCTAACTTGATTTAAACAGATGCGTTCCACAAGTTTTGATAAATATGTGATTTGAGGAACTCAGTGTACAAAATTTGGCCGAAATGGGAGAAATCCTAGGCCGGCCAGCTTGGCATTGTGGCCAACGAGGGCCAACTTCCACCTTCCACCTGCATGCAAAGAAACACACCTAGAAGAGATACTGACCGATGAACTTCAAGGCAACGCATCTTACGGTCGAAAGGCGTGTACCTTGGATCCTTGGGCCCACACGTAGCAACTTCACATATTTTCAGGCTCCAAACCGTCATCCTAGGAAAATCCTACACTTTGAGATGAGGAGGCGGTGGAACGAATGGCCGAGAAGCACCGGGACCAAGTAATGGCTGGCAGGCCTTGCAACTGAAGAAATGGCCAGCGTTGCAACCATAATTGCCATCAGGAGTCAGTCTAGGACATCCACGCCAAAGATGGTGCCAAGTGGCAAAAATCCTAGGACGGCTAGCCTCCCACTTGGACGCCACATGCACCCCTTCAGCTGGCAGTTATCTTAACCACCAAGCCTGAATCCAAGCGAAGCAACCGTCCTTGGAGAGCTATATATAGCTGCCCACACCTCCACTCTTAGACACACCATTTGGAGAGAAGAAGAGTCTCAAGCAAAGTTTTCATCCTTAGAGTAGAATATTGAGAGTGCAAGGTGAGAGTCTAGAGGCGAGACGAGTTCTTCGGCTCATCTCCAACTTTGTAGCCTCGAAGGAATGAAGCATCTTTGAAGTGAAGTTTCTCATCTCTCATCGGTATCTCGCTAGTCTTTCTCTTTACTTCAGTTACTTGTTTCCTTTGATCTGCAGGATCCCTTGACGGTGTAAGTAGCAAGTTCTACTTATTTGCGTATGCTCTTTATCTTAACGAGAGATAGGAGTAAGTGACTCAATAGTTTAGGCATGGTGCTTAGACTTGGTTAATTACCTTGGGTTGTGTTCCACCCCATAGAACTGTGTGGTCGGCGGTGACAGCCCACCATGTCCGGGTGCTTCCATAGCAGTAGTTGCAGGTTGCTGTTGGTCTCCCCTCTCACCCCTTTCAGAAGTCCTTCCTCTTCCGGCCGCCAAAGCAGATCAAGTTAGCTTAGTAGCAAGTCCAGCGGGTGACGAGTCGGCTAACCGATGTTAGACCCTCTACTCACATACCTCTCCTCCCCTAGTTCGTCCGGTTGAATTAGATCTAGGTCTAGTTGCGCTTATCATTTCTTGGATTCGATAACCCAGGTAAACTTCCTGGTGAAAGCTACATCGGTATTTGTACGCTTGCAGATTAATTCGTATAGGATAAGGAGAACGAACAAGCTTTCTGGTGCTGTTGCTAGGGAACGGTAGCAATACTAGTTTAGAACATGTTCAGCAGTACACATTTCCACACTTCAACCTGGATTTTACTCCTAGTTATCCAGTAGTTCATCATGCGAGTATTTGGAACTGCCTCCATCTTGCCACCCCATTTTATCCGATGGTTATGAGATCCATCCCAGTCTCATAGCCACGGTTTGTACATAGTCTTTCTCTAGTACAAAAGACAAAAATTCATATGCTCACATGTAGGAATTCGAGCAGAATTGCTCTTTACTAACCATACCAGGTATGAACCAAAACATGTTATGGTGGAAGCTCTTCCCGTTCTCTCTGACGGGAGAAGCTAAAATTTGGTATGACTGGAAGGCAAGGAGAGTTGGAGGCGATTGGATTAAGTTGAAGGATGAGTTCTGCTTATTCTTCTTCCCTGTTACCAAAGCGCTCGCACTTTGCAACTGCTAACATTCAAGCAAGGTGAGCGTGGAAAAGATTTGTACTGACATTCAACTGCTGACATTCACTTGGAGCAGCGTGGGAAAGATTTATGCTGATAGCAAATTCTGGACCATACCATGATATTCCGGAAGAAATGCTAATGCACCACTTCGTTGGTGGTCTTAAGCTGGAGAGCGTGGCTGAGGAGATTGTTTCAATATTTTGTTGAGCGTGGATTGGCCCTCCCCGCATCTGATTTCTTTTGCAGTCTTCTATTTTTTTATGGAATCCAGCTCCATCACCTCAACCCCAATTCTATTCTCCACATTTCCATCTTTGTTCATTTCTGTGACGCCTTCTTAGGGATAGAACCCCACTTCGACCTCTTCTGCTACCTCTTCCATCTCAAACCACAGCCCAGTGAGAGTTCCATGTATGAAGTCGATGGTGTTGGATTGCAATTGAGGTAGGGGATGGAAAAGAAGTACATCCCCTATAAATTCCCAACTAGTTTGTCTAGGTGGAGGGAGCAGTGGTTCTACATTGGAAACCATCATCCCTCACTTCCCGAAAGGACCGCCAGGGCACTCAGGATCCATGGCGAGTGGAGAGTTGCATTCTGTGACATGAGCCAAATCGAGGAGCTGCTTGGAATGATGTACACGTGGCTGGGCAGGAGGATCCAGCTTCTGCAGAAGTGCACACGCTTTGGCTTCGAATACTTTGGCATCTCAGATTCATCTCAATTTTCTGCAGAACATATTAAGAAAGGTGAAGCCTTGCTGTGAGTAAGCTGGGTGCTCATGGGTGCTGAAATCGTCCCATAGGTGCCGAGCCTGTACTGGGCAAAAAATTCTCCCAAACAGGTAGGGGTAAGTAATCGTATCATGCATTCAAGTACTTTTGATATCCTTTAATCTATTTTTCTATTGATAAATCTTGGAATATTACTGCAGGATGATGTGTATAGGAGTATGCCTCCTATGCCAGACATCGAGTGCCCAAGCCACTTGATGCCTTCCACCCGTCCTCTTACCATCCCAGCATCCAGCAAGGAAGAGGAGGGTGATGAAACTGATTCTGACCGCACCCTGGCTAAGTGATCAAGAGCAAAACCATGAAGACCTCCCAGAAGGGTGCCAGCTCTCCTGGTGGTGATCTTTTGCCAAGTCACCCAAACAAGCCGTGGGTTACTGCCCGGAACCGCAGGGCAAGCGCTTCGCCAGGTGGTGATAATGAAGAAACACCCATGTAAGAGCTTTTCCTGAACTTGCGAGTACTTTTGCTCAATTTACAGTTGCTGAGTTTTGATAAATTCTCCCTTTTTCTGGATTCTTCTCTGCTAGCTCCTCAAACCCCAAGCACTCGAAGCGAAGGGTCGAGGATGCTGCCGGGGATGATACTTTGAGGGAGCAGAGCGTGCCCTCCGTCATAGTGGACCCATTGTCAGGTTTCACTAAGGCCGCGTCGTGGCAATCACCGCCTACGGCTGGCCTGAGTTTGTTGGTGACCATTGTGGCTGCCCTGCCAAAGCAAACACCACCCTCGGCTGGCAAAACTGCACCGGTGAGTGCTTTAGGTGCTGTCCCAGCACCTAGACCACTCAAAAGGAAGAAATTAGGAGTAAAGAAGTCCACACTGTAAGTATCCGAGTGCTTTCACTTGTAAATTATAGGTTCGTATCACACCCGGTTTTTAAGGATAAAACCGAATGCATAACTATATGTATGCTAGAATCATGTTCCATACATATAGTAACTTCATCAGTGAATAATCAGCAATAGTATCATAAAAAGAGAATTAAAAGACTATAAAGATTATCAGAGTTATACAGCTTATACTAGAAACGTAGACTCCAAACTTCACAGGCAATTGACCTGGGGTTGCGTAGGTCTAGAACTCAGCATCATCTTCAAAAGACTTCACATCACTTTCTCGTCTGAGCAGCAATTATAACAAGCGTGAGTACACTTATGGTTGGTACTCAGCAAGTGTTGGGAATTATATGATATGAAAGCCAAAATCAAGGAATGGCTAACTGGCTTACTGCGATAAGCAATTTTAGTTGGTCAAATTTATTAGCACCTGATTACTAAGATATAAGTTCATACCAAAACCCGCATTAAAAGAAATAGAAGAGATATAGCATAAACATAACCATAACCATAACTATGGTTCATGATTTAATTCTTCTACAAGTTCAATTATCATGTGAGGGTCCAAGCCGCTCTTAACTGTGAGCACAGCTGATATATCAATTTTCACTCTGCAGAAGTTGTACACTTTACCCACAATTCGTGTCTTCCAATTTGCCCGAGGTAGCTAGCATCTTAAACACTTCCGAGGTGAGTGGCAAAAAATTCACTACGAGGCCTTTACAAAGATTCCCTAACTTATGACAATCCGCTAAGGTTTCAAGTCAAAGCGGTCATAACCCTCCCTAATGAGGTAATGCCTTAGCCAAGGACCACTTATATCAATATGCCTCAAGAGGACCGAGCTATACCCCGATGATGCAACCCCTCTTGCCCTTCTGGTAAGATCGTGATAAGCTAGTCTTTCTAATTAATCAGCCAGACCAGAGCCATATAGTATTGTGGTTGCACTGTTTTTCTAAGTGGTTCTCCATGTTCCAATTAAAATATATTGTCTTGTGATTAACAACACAAAGAGCATGAACATAGATAAAAACAGGTGTAACATCATCATTATTGTCATCATGGTTATATATTATTCCCAAACCAGAACCAGTTATAGCAAGTAAGCAATAGCTACCCAGCATAAAGGTAAAACCTAGGTTGACAAGGAATGATCATAAAGACTAGGCATATCCTTAATTAGGATCCATCAGGTTAAGACACATGCATGCATAAAGAAAAGTTATATTTATTGTGATTGTTAGGATAAAAAGAATGATCAAGGAAACACTTGCCTTTCTTTCAGAGAATAGCTGCTCAGAGTCTTCAACTCTTGTTTTTCAAACTATAATTCTTCAAAGCTATTCGATCACGCTCCTTCTAACATCATACAAGCATCGGGTCCAAGCATACAAACAAGCAAACAAACAAGAACGACTAAGAACAGATACACCAACAAAATAAAGCTTTAAAAGAGCGTACAAAAGGATAGGGCTCGTTGCTACGGTCACGAGAACGATAGGAACGCGGAAAGCGGAGCTAGGGTTGAAAAGAAATAGCTATCGGAAGATTTATGTTTGTTGTCGGTCAAAACCCACCGGCGAGCAGCGACAGGCAACATGAGGAGCCGGGAGGCTCCCGGAACTGCTGGTGGGCCCCGGTCCCTCGGTCAATAGCCCGAGATCCGGCACACGACCTAGCGTCTGGGTTGCTAGGCGTGCCACCTGATCTTGTACCTGATCAGGAAGGTGTAGAAGTGATTTATGTTAGTTTCCTGCATGCACAGACACGTATAAATACTAGTCCGACCCATGATCAGCACATCAGGTGATTCCTGATATCGGCTGTAAAGGGCCGATTGTATCTTGTATCAGATCGGATCTAAGTATTTGAATAAAGCGCGCATATCCGATGGTAATATAAAACTTGCTCTATAACCATTATAACCATTAAGCTAATCCAATCTATGACGATTAAAGCTTTCACAGCATAACCGGAACATCCTACACGTAATTGAGCCTAACAGATACAAAAGATAACAAAATAACAACCTAAACAGAGGCCTAAAAACCAACAGAGAGCCGATTCCCAGAACAATCCCTCTTTAGGTTGATACAAAGTATCTAGCATACTGCCGGAACGTTCAACCGATTTGAAGGGCCTAATCGTGCACATATTAAGCTAAATCTTCGATGAACAAAGACTAACCATAACAGATTCGATCTACTACACAAGAACAGAGTAAGGTGCTGCCCTTACATCCGAGATCGAGCACGAGGATAGCTAAACGTTTATGGGTAACAAACTAAAATATATATAGGCCCATTAGTGGGTTTTGGTGGTAGATGACAAAGCACATGTATATCTAATCATGTTATCGAGCATGTGTGCAGAGTCTAAGAGTGATGAAGCAAAGCGTATAAGAAACATTATACCTCAAAAGGGAAATGAAAAGCGGTGTTTCAAATTTACTTGAAGAATTAGATTTTATTTTGAAATTGAGTATAGGAACGCCGTACTATCAAGAGTGACTTTGATCCACAGGTGTTGATGCGGTAGTTGTGCTCAAGAGAACCTACAAAAGCCATGAGAATCAAACCTACCACTAAAAATAGCCTTCTTGTGAAATTCCATGTTATATCCAGATTGTCCGGTTCATAGTCCGGAATGTTCAGACATAGTGCTCCGCAGTATCTGGACAAACACCCGGAGTTTTCGGGTAACTGTTATCCATCCGAAGTTTCTTTGAGACCGGAGTCTCCAGACCCCTATGTCTGGAGTATCCGGACATATACCCGGAGTATCCGGGTACCCTTTACCCAAAGGCTAGTTTTCTGTGAGAGGGGGTATAAATACCCCCATACCCCTGCATTCATCTCTCTCTTGCTCATTTGAACCAGAACAGACCTATAAGCAAAAGGAGAGCTCTCTCACTTCCCCTCTTTCATTCTTGAGTGATTTTCTTTAGGGATTCGAGTGAGATTATTGCAAGAGCAAAGATTTGTGCTAGTAAGCTTCCATTCCATCTCTTGAGCACAACACCCTTGTCTAGCCTATGGATTCAAGTTTATTACTCTTGGAGGTTCAAGCTCCTAGACAGCTAGGCGTTGCTTGTGAGTGTTCAAGCAAGTTGTGAGCACCACAAGAAGTTTGTAATCTTCATTCCTCTTGGAGAAACACATAGTAAGTAAACTTGGGTTTGAGAGTTGGTCTCACCCTTGGAAGAGGAGCATAGGAGTTCTTAAGCACCATCTCTTAAATTCTTCCTTAATGGAGACGTAGCTCCTTTGGAAGTGAACTTCGGAAAATAAATTATGTCTCTCTTTTGTGTTCCTTACTAGTTTTATTAGATATTTGCTTGTGAGACTAACTTTCTAGGGTTTGAGGCCGATCTACAATTATACTAGTTTCTAGAGCAAGACAACTGGTTAGAAACGCTCTTAAGGTACTACTAGCGTGCCTGAGTTTACTCGATCTAAATTGCAGCATCAATATCTTGAGATCCTTTCAATTGGTATCAGAGCAAGATTCTCCATCTTTGAAGACTAACCGCTTGGAGAATCAAGATGTCAAGTGATACTTCATCAAAGGCTACTATCAATCCAACCGATGAAGTTGACAAGGAGAAATCATCGGGAAAACCTGAGGACAAGAAGAAGAATAGTCAGCATGAAGAAGAAGAAGATAAGTTGAAAACAACTGATGATGAGATGTCATTCCAAGAGTGGAAGGCATGGAAGAAGAAGAAGAAGAAGAAACTGTAAAGAAAGAAAGAGAAATTCAACACCAAGATTGTAATCGAGTCAAGTGATGACTTGGACACCGATTACAAGAAAAGATCCTCAAGCTCATCAAAAGTGAAGAAAAGAGCCAACTATCACCGAGTGGGTCATGACTACATCTTTTAAATTCCAAGTGAACACAATACCTCAATTCACATGGGAAAGCCACCTCACTTTGATGGCACAGGCTATAATCAATGGAAGACAAAAATATTTGGTTACTTGTGTGGTATTCATAAGGATCTTTAGAAGATTGTGGAAGTTGGGTGTGACATGCCGGATGATGATGAAACTCCTACACCACTTCAAGCTTATATTTTGCAACACAACTACCAAGCCTTGAACATCTTCCATTCCTCCATAAGTGCCGAAGAGTTTGATAAGATTGAAGATGCTCTCACCGCCAAGGATGCTTGGGATACACTCCAAGTGAATCATCAAGGATCAAGAAAAGTTCGTGAGTCAAGAATCAAAATATTAGAAGATGAACTAAGTCTTTTCTCCATGAAGAAAGATGAAACCAACAAAGAAATGTACAATCGAATGAAGAAGATCACCAATCAAATCAAGTCACTTGGTGGAGATAAATGGGGTGATCATGAAATAGTGGACAAGCTCTTGACCGTCTACATGGCTAGGGATGTCACACTACCTAGCTTGATAAGAGCTGAAAGGGGTTTTAAACACTTCACCGCCGAGAATGTTCTTGGAATAATAGAAACTCACCATTATCAATTAAAGAGGGTCAAGATCAATCAAGATTTGGCCGACCTCCAAGATTAAGCGGCAAAGAACAATGGGTTGGCTCTTCAAACTAAGTTGAAGGGCAAGGAAAGGGCTATCCAATCCTCAAAGGATGATGACTCTAGTGATAATGAAGATAATAAGCTTGATGATGAACAAATGTCTTTCTTCATCAAGAACTTTAGAAGGGTACTAAGGAAGAGCAACTTCCGAAACCTTGGCAAAAACAAGTATGAATCAAGAAAAAGATCAAGCAAGCCTTGTTTTGGTTGCAAGAAAATTGGGCATTTCATTGCGGATTGTCTGGAAGAAAAGAAGAAGAACAAGGACATCAAGGACAGCTCATCCAAGAGGGATAAGCCAAGATACAAAACACGTGCAGGTGAAGCTCATCTTGGTCAAGAATGGGATTCAAATGAAAAGAGCAACTCTGACAATGAAGATGTTGCAACTATGGCATTCAAGACCTCCTCTTCGCATCAACCAAGTTTGTTTGAAGATCTCACCGATGATGAGGATCAAGGTCCAATCATGTGCTTGATGGTAAAGAACTCAAAGGTAACATCCCCAAACTCATCGGATGATGAACTAGATGAGGAAGATGAAATTGCTAGTCTCATTAAACAATATGGCAAGAGTGCGGCAACTAGAATGATGAAACTTATAATAAAACTAGATGACCTAGATGAGACTCTTGAATCACAAGAAGAATTGTATAGGCTTGAGAGAGAAAAATCCAAAGCTCTTGAAAAGAACCTTACCAATGAAAGGAAGGAAAACAAGAGACTTTAGGAGTCCCTAAAAGCCAAGGATAGCATACTTCTTGAGGTTGAAGAGTCATTTACTAGTGAAAAGAGCAAAGTGAATGAATTAACTAAAGAACTCTCCTTAGTTGAAGACACTCATGCTAACTTGAAGAGAGACAATGAGAAACTTCAAGAAAGCTTAACAAGCTTGCAAGCCATTCACACGGCACTTGAAATTAAAGTTAATATTCTTTTGGAAAGCTCCTCTAAGGCTTGTAAGTCATCAAAGTCATCTAGTCCTTCCACTAGTAATGGTTGTGCACGATGTTTTAATATTGATATTCAAACTTGTGCTACTAACCATGCCAAAATGCATGCCATGAAGAAAGAGATTACTAGACTCACTCAATTAGTGCAAGAAGAAGCACCATCTCACAAGCAAGTACTCAAGACAAATCTCTCACCAAGGGTAGGTGTGTTTGAGATGCATACCAAGGGATTTGGATCAAAGTACATGAGCAAGTATGGATTTGAGAAAGGTAAGGGACTTGGAAAGAATGAAGATGGTGCATCTCAAACCATCTCATATGTCAAGAACAACAAGAAGATCACCTTAGGAGCAAAAGGAGGTCTAGTGAACATGACTACTCCCATCCGCAAGGGAATTGGTGAGACACAAGGGACAAGTCATATCAAGTTTGTCAAGAGAGGCACAACATGTGATGAGGGTGCCAAAATTGTTGCATCTTTATTAAAGCAAGACAAGTTCCAAGCTCCTAAGACACAAGAGTCATCCTCTCAAATATCCCTTTATGCGGATTATGTGTTAACTAGGAACCATCATGGTAAAGTAGTTGCTATATTTGTGGGTCACCGCTCATAGAACACTAAGGTGAAAAGCCATGTGTGGGTACCCAAGGTGCTTGTGACTAACACTCAAGGACCCATGTATTGTTGGGTACCTAAAAAGAAGGAATAATCTTGTTTTGTAGGAATACTTCTCCGGTGGATCCACATGGGTGTTTGATAGCGGATGTACAAATCATATGACTGGTGAAGGAAGTATGTTTGAATCTTTGAAAGAATCCGATGGTGATCATTACATTATTTTTGCCAGAAATCAAAAGAGAAAAGTGCTTGGTACCGGTAACATTGATTTAAACTCAAAATTCTCTCTGTCAAAGGTTCTCTTAGTTGAATCACTTGGGTATAATTCGCTGTCCATATCACAACTTTGTGCGTTGGGCTTCAATTGTTTATTTACTAATGAAGGTGTGACCATCATTAGGAGAAGCGATGGCTCCGTTGCCTTCAAGGGTGTACTCAAGGGAAAGCTTTATCTAGTGGATTTTTCACAAGAAAAAGCTCAACTTGATACATGCTTGGTGGCAAAGTCTAGCTTGGGTTAGTTATGGCATCGCCGACTAACCCATATTGGGATGAGAAACCTCAACAAACTCCTAAAGGGGGGTCACATTCTAGGACTAACCAATGTCTCTTTTGAGAAAGATCGTATTTGTAGTGCTTGTCAAGCCGGAAAGCAAGTTGGTGTTCCTCATCCATCAAAGAGCATTGTCACCATCGTCAAGCCTTTGGAACTACTACACATGGACTTATTTGGCCCGGTGGCTTATATGAGTATTGGTGGTAATAAATATGGTCTTGTCATTGTTGATGATTATTCTCGTTTCACTTAGGTATTCTTTTTGCATGACAAAAGTGTAGTGCAAGATACACTCAAGAAATTTGCAAAGAGAGCTCAAAATGAATTCGACACCAAGATCAAGAAAGTGAGAAGTGATAATGGCACCGAATTCAAGAACACCAACATTGAAAAATTCCTAGATGAAGAGAGCATTGGTCATGAGTTCTCTGTTTCATATACTCCACAACAAAATGGAATTGTTGAAAGGAAAAATAGAACTCTCATTGAAGCCGCAAGGACAATGCTTGATGAATACAAGGTCTCGGATCAATTTTGGGTGGAAGCTATTAACACGGCATGCCATGCCATTAATCGCCTTTATCTATACAAGATCTTGAACAAGACAGCCTGCGAGCTTCTACTTGGTAAAAAGCCGAACGTGTCTTACTTTAGAGTTTTTGGAAGTAAGTGCTTCATTCTTAAAAAGAAGCCCAAAAACTCTAAATTTGCACCTAAAGTTGATGAAGGTTTTCTTCTTGGTTATGCCTCAAATGCTCATGGCTATCGCATCTTCAACAAAACCTCCGGTTGTGTTGAAGTTGCATGTGGCGTGATATTTTATGAATCTAATGGCTCTCAAGGGGAGCAAGTTGATGGTGTTTTAAGTATGGATGAATCACCAAGCAAGGCAATCAGGAAGCTAGCCACTGGTGAAATAAAGCCTCAAGAACAAGGAGATCAAGATGATGTTGATGATATGTTGATGTTGAGAGGGTCATCTACATCCACCTCCGCCGCGCAACCCGGAAACTCCGGCCATACGTCTGGAGACTCCGGATCCCCTATCCGGAATATCCGGACTGTGGATCGGACTATCTGGGTTACAAAAGTTGAACCCTCAACTCCACATCAAGATCAATCTCAGGTTGAACAAGAAGTTGAACCAATACAACATGAAATTCAAGTTTCTCATCCAAGAATCCATCAAATTATCCAAAAGGATCATCCCGTAGATAACATCCTTGGAAGCATAAGTAAAGGGGTAACTACTCGTTCTCGTTTGGCAACTTTTTATGAACATTACTTGTTTGTTTCTTCCTTGGAACCACTTAAGGTAGAAGAAGCTCTGGATGATCCGGATTGGGTGATGGCTATGCAAGAAGAATTGAACAACTTCACATAGAATGAAGTCTGGTCCTTAGTAGAAAGACCTAAGCAAAATGTTATTGGAACAAAGTGGGTTTTTCAAAACAAACAAGATGAACATGGCGTGGTGACAAGGAACAAAGTAAGGTTGGTTGCTTAAGGCTTCACACAAATGAAACGTTTGGATTTTGGCGAGACTTATGCCCCCGTAGCTACGCTTGAGTCAATTTGTTTCTTGCTTGCCTTTGCAACTCACCATGATTTTAAGCTATACCAAATGGATGTGAAGAGTGCTTTTCTTAATGGACCAATCTCCGAATTGGTATATGTTGAGCAACCACCGGGTTTTGAGGATTTCAAGTTTCCTAACCACGTCTACAAGCTCCATAAGGCACTCTATGGGCTCAAGTAAGCTCCTAGAGCATGGTATGAATGACTTAAGGATTTTCTCTTAAGGAAAGGCTTTGAGATAGGCAAAGCCGATCCTACTCTTTTCACTCGTAAATTTATTTTTGTATGCCAAATATATATCGATGATATTATATTTGGTTCTACTAATCAATCTTGGTGCGAGGTCTTTAGTAGGATCATGACAAAGAGATTTGAGATGTCCATGATGGGCGAGTTAACTTTCTTCCTTGGATTTCAAATCAAGCAACTCAAGGAAGTCACTTTCATTTGTCAAACCAAATATACTAAAGATATGTTGAAAAAGTTTGACATGGAGAATGCCAAGCCTATCAAGACACCCATGCCAACTAATGGACATCTCGATCTAAATGAAGATGGCGAGGCCGTAGATCAAAAGGTATATCGCTCCATGATTGGATCCCTTCTTTATCTTTGTGCATCTAGACCCAATATCATGCTTAGTGTGTGCATGTGTGCAAGATTTCAAGCTAATCCTAAGGAATGTCATCCTATGGCTGTTAAGAGAATTCTAAGATATTTGGTTTACACTCCATACCTTGGCTTGTGGTATCCCAAGGGCTCCACTTTCAATCTACTTGGCTACTCCGATTCGGATTATACCGGTTGCACAGTAGATAGGAAGAGTACATCGGGGACTTGTCAATTCCTTGGTCGGTCCCTTGTGTCTTGGAGTTCTAAGAAATAAAATTCCGTTGCTTAATCCACTGCCGAAGCCGAGTATGTTGCTGCAGGTGCTTGTTGTGTGCAACTACTTTGGATAAGATTTACCTTGAGCAACTTCTGTTGCAAGTTTAGTAAGATTCCACTCTTGTGTGACAATAAGAGTGCGATCAAGCTGGCTAACAACCTAGTAAAACACTCAAGAACCAAACACATTGATATAAGACATCATTTCTTGAGAGACCATGAGACCAAAGGAGATATGGTTTTGAGTCATGTAAGCACCGATAAACAACTAGCCGATATCTTCACTAAACCACTTGATGAGCAAAGGTTTTGTACTTTGAGGAGTGAGCTAAATATATTGGATTCTTGTAACTTAGTTTGAGATCATGCACATGTTTGATTGCTATAGAGTATTTTTCAAGAAAATTTGAATCTTTTCTTACTTACTTGAGACTATTGTTCCCATTGTTGATTGTTGGCTAGTCTCAAGCTAAGTGAGCCTCTCACATCACGAGACATCTCTATCAAAATTCAATCCTATCCTTCACTAAAATTCTGCTCGTGGTGATCCGGATACTCCGGTCCTTCGTCCGGATACTCCGGTCCTTTGTCCGGATACTCTGAATGTTAAAACCATCCCATATATACCGTGGAGGGGGTCGGTTATCACTCATTCATTCTCACCGACGCCGCCTCCCTCTCCTTCTCCTCTTCCTCCCTCTCGCCCAAGTGGCGATTTTCACCATCCAAGCACATAAATCTTGCAAATCTTTGAAGGAAGGCATTCTCCCCTCCGAAAACTCCGGGGAAGCATTGGATTTGAAGTTTCCCGCGCATTCAACTTCTCTTAAGGTATTCAAACTTCAAATCGCCTGATCTCTCAATGTAGTTGATAAAATTGAATATCCTTTAGGGCATTATCTCTACTCATGTCTAGTAACTCATACCCAAAGTTTCACTCAAATCCCATGGTAGAATCTTTCGATTTCTTGAACCTAGGGTTTGAAACACGATGCCCGGAGACTCCGGATACTTGGTCTGGATACTCCGGACAGTGTGCCCGGAGTATCTGGACATATACCCGGACTCTTCGGATTTCAAGAATTCCAGCCAGCATGTTTCTCCCCTATTGTTTCTAGATTGATCCTAATCACTCAATCCTATGTCTAGGCTATGTCGAAGAGACCGTGCGAATGCTCCTACAGGGCAGCAACGGCAAAAGCTTCGCCATGATCCACAACTTCAAGTGGAAGAGGACTCCCCTCCGAGCCCTCCTCCAAGAGAGCTTCGACCTAATCGTTGCCTCGGCAAGGAACCTGCAAGCGGCAGCCAAGCTCCATCTCGTGCATCTCGACAACTTCCTACATGATGCCTAGCATGGCTATGCCTCCTCCTTCCCGGGCAAATCCAACAAGAAAGGGAATTGCTTGAGAAATCTGCCCTCGCACACCTCCACGTCTTCAAATAGAGTTTCAAGAAGATCAACGCTAATATCCCAGATGCCCGAAACTCACCCGTCCTCAAATTCTGCCCGGGTTTGCGGTTGAAATAGGGAGAAATTACTTCAAACAAACCGTGGCACTGACTCATGCACGCAAGGAGGACGTGCATAAATATGAGAAGGCAGAAAACTTGGAAAGAAGATTTTGGTGTCAGTTGCATTAGGATTTCTACTCCTCTGTAGTCATGCGCAAGGGCAAGGCTCCAATTGTCCCTTGAAAGTATGTGGATTGGGCATACTTTGAGAAGCTCAACGATCCATTCTTCAATCAAGCAATTGCAAAGTGCAAGGAATTTGGGCTTTATGACATCATGGGCTTTAGGTATGATTGGAATGAGGAGATCCTTGCTCAATTTCACTCCTCTCTCTTTTATGATGCAGGGAAAATTGCCTTCTTTTGGACAACCGAGGGAGTGAAGTATGGAGTAGATTACATGACCTTCTCTAGGCTTCTTGGACTTGGCTCAGAGGATGAGAAAAGAGATCCCATTCATGTGGAGAATCAATTGAAGCCAAATCTACTACCGGCCCTCTTCTACAATCTGATTCTAGCCGAAGCTGGTAACGCAAGCACCCTTCAACCCTTCTACTACACGATGAATCAATTCTTTCATGCCACCATTGGTGCTAAGGATGGAGATGCTATGACACTAAGATACTTTGCTTGCAACCTTCTTGCTCGTGTCATGCCCGGTGGGAGACCCTTTTCAATCGTGGATTTCATTTGGAATGAGTTGAGGAGGACGATGAATGATCCACAGAAATTTCTACCATCTGCTCCATATCTCATGTACATGATAGAGAGGGTTACGAAGGTCACCTTTCCTAAGGACTGCAAGCATGCAGCACTTCACCTTCGTCCTCACTCCGGTGATGCACCGCACGCACCTCCTCTTCATGCCGGTGCTACAACGAATCCAAGATTTGATCCCGCTCCATCCCATTCCGGTGTCTCTTCTTCCTATTGCCATGTTCATCATGATTCCTTCATCAAGCGGGCACTCAAGAGCATCTTTAGCATGTGCAAGATCGCTACTCATGAAATCAATAAAAACTGCCATGATATTATTGAGATCAAGGGTCACTTAGGACTTCCTGTGGATCCCTACCATGAGTTGCCCGAGTTTGATGACCCGTTCGCTAAGTGGGATGCTGCGGACGAGGCTGCTGTTGCTGCTGCTCATGCCCCTCTTCCTCGCCCACGTTGATGCACTCGTGCACCTACTCATTCTCGTCGCTCTCCTCCTCATGGCCAGGAGATCTTTGATGAAGAAGAGGAGACCGAGGAAGAAGAACCTCACAACTACCGCGAGATCCCCGACTTGGATGAGGATGAAGACACCTCTGATGACGGCGCCCAAGATGATGATGAGGAGTAGACCACTTTGCTCTTTTCATTCCCTTTTTGGCACTTTATGACAAAGGGGGAGTGAAGATTATTATTTATGTACTCTTTTGGGCTTGTATCGTATTGAACTTGTATTGTATTGAAAACTTGTAATGTGTGCTACTCTATGTTTAAAACTGTTTGGTTGTCACATTTGTAACTGTTCTAAGGCTTAAATGATAGTGTGATGCCTATTTAAACTGTGATGACTTGCTGTTTTCTATGTGACAACCAAACAGTTTTAAACCTAGAGTAGCACACATTACAAGTTTTCAATACAATACAAGTTCAACACGATACAAGCCTAAAAGAGTACATAAATGATCATCTTCACTCCCCCTTTGTCATCAAGTGCCAAAAAGGGAATGAAAAGAGCAAAGTGGTCTACTCCTCCTCATCGTCTTGGGTACTCCGGGTTTTTGCAGCCACCACAAATTTTTCTTGAGTGCGTAACCTGTCATTTGCATCACATATTGTATTAGCACACACTTGCTCACCCCACTGTAAAATGTATAAAGAGTTTTTCATGTTTTCTTCATAATGTGCCAACTTTGACTTTTGAGAAGTCAATTTGAAATTCAAGTTCATGGCATACATTAAGAGGGAGCTCTTTATATGCTTAAGCTTACATCATTATGGTTATTAAATGAGATACATGTAGGTTGTCATCAATCACCAAAAAGAGGGAGATTGAAAGATATCTAGTGTAACACCCTAATGTAAATTTCCTAATTTTTAATGAATTTATTTTGGCTTAAATAAAATTTCTAAGGTTTTCTTTGACTTATCTTGCATTTAAATTAATTTTATACCACAAGTAACTAAAATTTATTTTAGGGTCAACATGTTTGTGCATTCATGCTGGTGCATCTCTTTTGTTTGTTTGAATGGTTAAGTTTGAATTCGAATCTCATTGGAATTCAAATAGAATTGAGTTAGTTTGAAAAAGAGAAGAAAAGGAGAGAGAGAAAAGAGAAGTCAGCCAGCAGCCCACCTGCAGCCCCTTTCTTTTCCTTTCCCCTGCGGCCGATTCCCCAGTTCGTCCCCATCGGCCGCGCGCTGCTTCCATCGGCCGCTCCCCTGAACCGAACCCTCTCTTTCCTCGCGCACTGCTTCTGCTTCGCCGATCCAGCTTGTCCACATCGGCCGCTTTCCATCGGCCGCTCCACATCGGCCGCCCCGCATCGGCCGCCCCCGCCTCCGCCTCCCATCGGTCCCTCCCCGCTTTCCATCGGCGGCCCATCTCCCATTCCCCTCTCTTTCTTTCTTCCGCTGACGCCCCGGGCCCGCAAGTCAGCGCCTCCTTCCCCATTTCCTCTTTCTTCTTCCCCGCACACCGGCCGCCCGAGAATCCTGGCGAGCCCCGCGCCTGGCCCGCACGCCGAGGCCGTTCCGCCGCCCTACAAATAGAGGCACCCGAACCCCTGGGAACCCTAACCCTAAACCCCTCAGCGCCGTTGAACCCCTAGCACCCCTGCCACCTGCTCCGCCGCACCGCACCTCCTGCTCTGCCGCGGACCTGTTGCTCCGGTGCATCTCAGCTCCGGCCAAGGCCCGCAGTAGCTCCGCCTGGCCGCCAGGAAGCTTTCCGAAGCTTCTGCCTCGACCCCGAGCCCTGCCCGTGCCGGAATTGAACTTGAAGCCGCCACCGGTGAGATGCTCCGCCCTCACGATTCCTCGCCGCCGGTAATCCCCGGACCCCCCTGACCCCCGTGGCTCCACCGCAGGTACACATTGAGCCGATCCGTGGAGATCAGAAGCCCGAAAGACCCCTGCAGCAGCTCTCCCCGCGAGCACCGCCGTTTCCGCCACTCGGCCCTCATCGCCGACCAGCTTGCGCCGCTCCTCCGATCCGTTCAGGCCCTCGGTGAGCCTCAGCATGTCACCTTGGTCCTTTTGCGCTATTGTAGACCTTTAGCCCCCTCTTAGACCGGAACGCTCGCGCCGGTGATGCGCTGTCGTGCAGATCCGCCCCACCGTCGATTCTTTCTCCCCGAGCCTTCCCGAGCCCCGCCTTAGCTGTAGGTGGTTTACCCATGTCACGCTGAACCTCCTAGACCCAGGCTCGAGTTGTTTTGATCCCCGGACGGCCGAGATTGGCCTATGCCGGCGAGGCGCCGTCGCGGAGATCGGACTCCGGTGACCACTCCGCCGCTCCGAGCGCCCGTTTGCCCGGGCCGTAGATCAGAGCCACCAGATCGCGATCCAACAATCCTGATTAGAAGATACCAGTTCGGCCTGGCTATTTTTTGTTAAAGAGTCCCTCTGTTTTCCCAAAATCAACCCGCAGTCTGGCGCCGTTCAAAAGAAATTCCATCTAGGTCCTGTTATTAGCGCCGGAGCTCCCTGAGCTTTCTGGAAATTGGGTCCGCCGTCCATGCCCTGTGTTTTCACGAGTTAGATCCTGGATCTACCCTTTAATTACATTTAGGTCCCTAGTTTTTGCCTAGGACGTCCCTGGAAGTTCTGATTTCTCGCAGAAAGGTCCCTGGACCTTGTTTTAGCCCTAGATTTAGCGTTCAGCTCCGTTTTAGGTGATTCCCGCGCTCACACGATCGTTATAACGCGTAGAACAGTTCTGTCATAGTTTTGTGTGCTATTTTTATGTATTTCTTATCTTTTGTCCTTGTTTGCATGTCTGTGTATGTGCTGGACCATGTTTTGGCATTGCGATCATGAGTAGACGCTGAGCCTTTGGACGAGTACCGGGAGCCACCATCTTCTGAAGCTTTTGAGCAGCAGCAGGAGAACTTTGAGGAAGGCAAGTATAACATGAACATCTTATCACTTTTAAAATACAATTTCATACTGCATTTTAATACTGTATGCCTATAAGGATTTACTAGCCACTTTTATCCTTTATATAAATACCTTGGGTTTGCATTTTGGTTAGTTGTGCTAGATGCTGCGCTCTCACACATCTCGGTTAGTTGTGCTAGATGCTGCGCAACCACAAGACTGGAATGGGATAGTCTTGACTTACTAATTAGGTTATTTTGGTTCGGGAGTAACTTACCTGCGAGGCACGAGGGGTGGTAAGCTTCAATGGTCCCTGCTCCTCCGGCTTGGTCTGTGCTGTGTGTCTTGTACCCACGTGAGGTGGGCCCCATCGTCACTGATCCAGAAACCTTAGCGGTTACACCTTACTAACGTGATTCTTTGTAACGGTCTCGTAGTGCGCTTGCTAGTCATCTCACCTAAGGAAGTGTGATGAACAACTAGCGTAGCTCACGACTTGTGGGTAAAGTTGTGCAACCTCTCGAGAGTGTAAAACTGGTATACTAGCCGTGCTCACGGTCATGAGTGGCCCAGATCTTCCGTCTGATTAGTGGGGTTTATCTTGGTGGTTTGGCTTGGTTTTCAGTAGACTCATGATTAAATTTGATTAATTATTATGTAACTTGGGTTATGGTAATTCATCCACTGGTAGTAAATAGCTTTAATAAAATTTTGCCAAGATTAAAAGCTAATGCAGTTGAGTCAACCAACCCTAGAGCCTCATAGTTTGTGTTATATTTGCTGAGTACAAATTGTGTACTCACACTTGCCTCTTCCACTCTTCTGTTCTCTTTGGGATATCTTCGACTGCGGCTTAGTACCAGGCGACGTGGAGGACTACATCAGCGGACTTGACGATTTCTAGGCGTTGTCTCCCAGTTGACGTCCCTGTGGCGCACTATTCTTCATGTATTTATTTTACGCTTCCGCATTCCTTGAACTGATTCTTGATTTAGTTGTAATAAAGATATTTGTTTATAATTTATACGCTTTTATTTCGAGATACGTGTTGTGATATCTTGACGATTCTGTTGTATATATGCATGACTTGATCCTGGCGCATATATGATTGCTCGATTTATGTTCTTATAAATCGGGTGTGACAGGATTGGTATCAGAGCCGTGTCGACTGTAGGACGAAGCCTAGATAGAACTGTCCGAATTTAGGACTTCTTTTTCCTTTGCTTTGCCTCCGCAAAACTCCCAAAATCATTTTTCTGCCTCTATTCCTTGAGCCTTAAACCTTGAACTGCTCGCTCTCTCTCTTGTCCTCTCTGAGAATTAGTTTGATCTTTTCCGTAGACGTTGGCCTGAACTCGTCTAACCCCATAAGTTTAGGCTATCCCGATGAAAGCGCGCTAGAATGAGTGTGTTAGTCGAGTAGTGTGATAAACTCGGCTAAGATGTGAATATTGAATGTTTGTGATTGTGCAAAATGCTTGATTTGGATCTTTGGTTGATTGCATAGTCTGGTAGTAAAAAAATTGTTCATGTAAATCGACTTTAATGCAAACTTGAGTTAAGTAAAAAAATTGAGTTAGAACGTCGGGAGTAAAACCGTACATTCTTTTCTCTCTATTTTATCCTGTCAGAGTTTTCTTCTCGGAAGTTGTACAATATCTATCTCTTATAAATTTCGCTCTGCTACAAACAGATGGTGAACACCAGGAGCATCGGCACAGGTTCTGGCCAGCAGGGGTAGAACAACCAGGGTACCGACCAGCCGCTGCCGATGCCTCCACCTCTGACTCCGGAGCAGTTCTTCCAGCTCCACATGCAGATGATGGCCACTCTGAACAACACTGTTCAGGCTCTGCAGCAGATCCATACTCAGCCGCCACCTCCTCCACCGCAGCAGCCCCGCGACAGGCGTGCGGACTTTCTGAGGGGTCACCCGCCGATGTTCTCCCATGCGGCTGATCCACTCCAGGCAGATGACTGGCTTCGTTCAGTGGAGCGCCAGTTGGATGTCGCTCAGTGCGACGACAAGGAGCGAGTCGTATACGCAGCTGGGCAGCTGCGAGGCTCAGCTCTTGATTGGTGGGAGTCCTACCCAGCTCGGGACCGTGACGCTTTCACTTGGGTCCAGTTCCGGGAGCACTTCAGGAACCACCACATCCCTGCTGGAGTGATGAAGATGAAGCACAAGGAGTTCCTTGCGCTTAAGCAGGTAAATTAGAGTAAAAAAATCTTTTCGCAATTCCTATTTGAGCTCAAGCCCACCCTTGTTTATCTTCGTGGAATTGGAAATGCTGAGTAATTGCCATTCTCCTTTTTCCGGTGATTATCCTTTCAGGGAGCTATGACGGTGACCGAGTACCGTGATCGTTTCCTCCAGCTCGCTCGCTACGCCCCCGCTGAGGTCGCCAATGATGGCGATAAGCAGGAGCGCTTCAGGGAGGGACTCGATGACCACCTGGAGTACGCACTCATGAACCACCGCTTTGACAACTTCAACCAGCTGGTTGACGCTGCCCTCAACACCGAGCGCAAGCGCCGGGAGATTAAGGACAAGAAGAGGAAGATGGCTCCAGCTGCGTCTGGCAGCAACACCGACCTCAGTACCAGTATCCTCAGCAGCAGCACCAGAGGCAGATCCAGTAGTACCAGCAGCGACAGCAGCAGTACCCACCTCGTCCTCAGCAGCAGCAGCAGGTGGGATAGGGCCAAAGGCTTCCAGCGCCTCCGGCACACTCAGCTCCACCAGCTCCGCGGCAGGGAGTACCTACTCCTCCTACCGGGCAGCAGGCTCCAGCGCTCCCACGAGTGTGCTTCCACAGTGGCGAGCCGGGACACTACGCCAACGTTTGCCCCCGGAAGGAACAGTCTGGACAGCAGGGACACCCAGCTCAGCCCAAGGCGCCATCCCAGGGCAGGGTGAACCACGTGACGGCCGAGTCAGCGGCCGAGGCTCTCAACATGGTTATTGGTACGTCATGGTCAATACTCACCCTGCTACAGTGCTTTTCGATACTGGTGCTACGCATTCTTTTCATTACTCAGTCTTTTGTTGAGCATCATGGTATTCATACTAGCACATTAAAGAGAGGCATGTTAGTATCTTCACCAGGAGGGCAGTTGAGGTCTCATATCTTCTATCCCAGAGTCAGTCTTGTCATAAGAGGGGTAGAGTTCAGTGCAAATCTGATGGTGCTAGACACCAGGGGTATCGATGTGATCTTGGGAATGGAGACCCTTGTTAGATGGGGTGTCAAGATTGATTGTGCTCAGAGGACTGTCCACTTGTCAGCACCGGATGGATAGGAAGTCACAGTCAGTGCTTCGGAGCCGTCTGGAATTCTTTGTCAGATGGAGGCTAGACCCACGGATGGTATTCGCGTGGTGTCCGAATTCCCGGATGTGTTTCCGGATGATTTGCCAGGTATGCCGCCTGATCGCGACATTGAGTTTTCCATTGATCTCTTGCCTGGCACAGCTCCTATTGCTAAGCGGCCCTATCGTATGGCACCCATTGAGCATGAGGAAGTTAAGAAGACCATCAACAAGTTGCTAGCCAAGGGCTATATTCGTCGTAGTTTCTCCCCTTAGGCTTTTCCTGTGTTGCTTGTAGAGAAGAAGGATGGCGCGAAGAGAATGTGCGTCGATTATCAGGATCTGAACACAGTCACCATCAAGAACAAGCATCCATTGCCCCGTATTAAGGATCTCTTTGATCAGCTCCAGAGTGCTTGTGTATTCTTGAAGATTGATCTGCGTTCGGGTTATCATCAGCTGAAGATTCATCCCGAGGATATCCCGAAGACGGCATTCACTTGCAAGTATGGGCTATACGAGTATACGGTCATGTCCTTCGGCTTGACCAATGCTCCACCTTTCTTCATGCATCTGATGAACAAGGTTTTCATGGATTATCTGGACACCTTTGTGGTGATATTCATTGATGATATCCTGGTATATTCCAAATCAGAGGCAGAGCATGAGAAGCATCTGAAACTCGTGTTGCAGAGGCTGAGAGAGCACAAGCTATATGCCAAGCTCAGCAAGTGTGAATTCTGGATTGACGAGGTTCCATTCCTCGGTCATGTCATCTCCAAGGGAGGTATTGCTGTGGACCCCGGGAAGGTGAAGGATGTGCTTGACTGGGTGATACCGCAGACAGTGAAGGAAGTCCGCTCTTTTCTGGGCTTAGCAGGATATTATTGGAGGTTCATTGAGAATTTCTCCAAGATTGCGAAGCCTTTGACTTCCTTGCCAGAGAAGGGTGTGGATTTCTCTTGGACTGATGAGCGTCAGAAGGCCTTCGAGGAGCTGAAGAAGAGGTTAACTACGGTGCCAGTCCTTACTCTGCCAGACTAGAGCAAGAGGTTCACAGTGTATTGTGATGCTTCGAGGAATGGTCTTGGTTGCGTTCTAATGCAGGAAGGCAGAGTGATCGCTTATGCTTCGCGGCAGTTGCGCCGGCACGAGCTGAATTATCCCACTCTTGATCTGGAGTTAGCCAAAGTTGTGCATGCTCTGAAGATATGGAGGCATTACTTGTTTGGGAAAAGGTGTGACATTTACACCGATCACAAGAGTCTCAAGTACATTTTCACTCAGAGTGAGCTGAACATGCGGCAGAGAAGATGGCTAGAGTTGGTCAAGGATTATGACCTGGAGATTCACTATCATCCGGGTAAGGCCAATGTTGTAGCAGATGATCTGAGCAGGAAGAGCTATATTAACATGGCCGTGGCTTTTCAGATGCCTCAGGAGTTATGCGAGGAGTTTGAGCAATTGAGTCTGGGTTTCTTGCATCACACCTCGAGTGCGTCATTCGAGGTAGAACCCACTCTAGAGGCAGAGATCAGGCAGCATCAGAAAGATGATAAGAAGCTGTAGGAGATCCGTGAACTGCTCAAGATTGGCAAGGCACCTCATTTCCGAGAGGATGATCAGGGTACCTTGTGGTACAAGGGCCGGATATGTGTGCTAGATGTAAAGGATCTCAGGAAGCTGATCTTGAGTGAGGCTCATGATTCAGCGTATTCCATTCATCCGGGCAGCACAAAGATGTATTATGACCTTAAGGAACGATTCTGGTGGTATGGAATGAAGCGTTCGGTTGCGGAGTACGTGGCTATCTGTGACACTTGTCAGCGTGTCAAGGTAGAGCATCAGAGACCAGCAGGTCTATTGCAGCCATTGAAGATTCCAGAGTGGAAATGGGAGGAGATCACTATGGACTTCATCGTTGGATTGCCTCGAACTCAGAAAGGGTACAACTCCATATGGGTAGTAGTGGATCGATTGACGAAAGTTGCCCACTTCATTCCGGTGAACACTACCTACTCCGGTGCTAGACTCGCAGAGTTGTACCTCTCCAGGATCGTCTATCTGCATGGTGTTCCCAAGAAGATCATATCTGATCGAGGATCTCAGTTCACTTCACGGTTCTGGGAGCAGTTGCATGATTCGTTGGATACGAAGCTACGTTTCAGCACTGCTTATCATCCTCAGACAGATGGGCAGACAGAGAGAACCAACCAAGTGTTGGAGGATATGCTTCGAGCCTGTGCTATTCAGTATGGTACCAGCTGGGATAAACAGCTATCAACCCAGTCTGAAGAAATCTCCTTTCGAGGCCCTGTATGGTCGGAAGTGCAGGACTCCGCTGTATTGGGATCAGATTGGCGAGAGGCAGGTGTTTGGTTCGGATATTGTTGAAGAGGCAGAACAGTTGGTGCAGCAGGTGCGAGAGAACCTGAGGGTCGCACAGACTCGTCAGAAGAGCCACGCGGATGTTCGTCGCCGAGATCTGACTTTTGCAGTAGGTGATCATGTGTACTTGAAGGTCTCGTCGATGAGAGGAATCCGCAGGTTTAACATGAGAGGGAAGCTAGCCCCTCGATACATCGGTCCATTCAAGGTGGTCGAACGGAAAGGTGAGGTAGCATACCGTTTGGAGTTACCTCCCAGTCTTTCAAGAGTGCATGATGTCTTCCATGTATCTCAGCTGAAGAAGTGCTTGAGAGTGCCAGAAGAACAAGCACCATTGGAAGGCTTGGAAGTGCAAGAGGATCTGACCTACACCGAGCATCCGATGAAGATTCCGGAGACGTCTGAGAGAGTTACCAGGAACAAGAAGATCAAGATGTGCCGTGTTCAGTGGAGTCATCACACGGAGGATGAGGCTACCTGGGAGAGAGAAGATGAGCTGAGGAAGACGTATCCCGATCTCTTTGCTAGCTAGCCTACTCGAATCTCGGGACGAGATTCCTGTAAGGGGGTAGGTTTGTAACACCCTAATGTAAATTTCCTAATTTTTAATTAATTTATTTTGGCTTAAATAAAATTTCTAAGGTTTTCTTTGACTTATCTTGCATTTAAATTAATTTTATACCACAAGTAACTAAAATTTATTTTAGGGTCAACATGTTTGTGCATTCATGCTGGTGCATCTCTTTTGTTTGTTTGAATGGTTAAGTTTGAATTCGAATCTCATTTGAATTCAAATAGAATTGAGTTAGTTTGAAAAAGAGAAGAAAAGGAGAGAGAGAAAAGAGAAGTCAGCCAGCAGCCCACCTGCAGCCCCTTTCTTTTCCTTTCCCCTGCGGCCAATTCCCCAGTTCGTCCCCATCATCGGCCGCGCCCTGCTTCCATCGGCCGCTCCCCTGAACCGAACCCTCTCTTTCCTCGCGCACTGCTTCTGCTTCGCCGATCCAGCTTGTCCACATCGGCCGCTTTCCATCGACCGCTCCACATCGGCCGCCCCGCGTCGGCCGCCCCCACCTCCGCCTCCCATCGGTCGCTCCCCGCTTTCCATCGGCGGCCCATCTCCCATTCCCCTCTCTTTCTTTCTTCCGCTGACGCCCCGGGCCCGCAAGTCAGCACCTCGTTCCCCATTTCCTCTTTCTTCTTCCCCGCACACCGGCCACCCGAGAATCCCGGCGAGCCCCGCGCCCGGCCCGCACGCCGAAGCCGTTCCGCCGCCCTACAAATAGAGGCACCCGAACCCCTGGGAACCCTAACCCTAAACCGCTCGGTGCCGTTGAACCCCTAGCACCCCTGCCGCCTGCTCCGCTGCACCGCACCTCCTGCTCCGCCGCGGACCCGTTGCTCCGGTGCATCTCAGCTCCGGCCAAGGCCCGCAGTAGCTCCGCCTCACCGCCAGGAAGCTTTTCGAAGCTTCTGCCTCGACCCCGATCCGTTCAGGCCCTCGGTGAGCCTCAGCATGTCACCTTGGTCCTTTTGCGCTAGATGTCGTAGACCTTTAGCCCCCTCTTAGACCGGAACGCGCGCGCCGGTGATGCGCCGTCGTTGTGCTGAACCTTAGCTGTAGGTGGTTTACCCATGTTGTGCTGAACCTCCTAGACCCAGGCTCGAGTTTTTTGATCCCCGGACGGCCGAGATCAGCCTACGCCGGCGAGGCGCCGTCGCGGAGATCGGACTCCGGCGACCACTCCGCCGCTCCGAGCGCCCGTTTGCCCGGGCTGTAGATCAGAGCCACCAGATCGCGATCCAACAATCCTGATTAGAAGATACCGGTTCGGCCTGGCTATTTTTTGTTAAAGAGTCCGTCTGTTTTCCCGAAATCAACCCGCAGTCTGGCGCCGTTCAAAAGAAATTCCATCTAGGTCCTGTTTTTAGCGCCGGAGCTCCCTGAGCTTTCTGGAAATTGGGTCCGCCGTCCATGCCCTGTGTTTCCACGAGTTAGACCCTAGATCTACCCTTTAATTACGTTTAGGTCCTAGTTTTTGCCCAGGACGTCCCTGGAAGTTCTGATTTCTCATAGAAAGGTACCTGGACCTTGTTTTAGCCCTAGATTTAGCGTTCAGCTCCGTTTTAGGTGATTCTCGCGCTCACGCGATCGTTATAACGCGTAGAACAGTTCTATCATAGTTTTGTGTGCTGCTTTTATGTAATGTTGTACTGTTTCTTATCTTTTGTCCTTGTTTGCATGTATGTGTATGTGCTGGACCATGTTTTGGCGTTGCGATCGTGAGTAGACGCTGAGCCTTTGGACGAGTACCAGGAGCCACCATCTTCTGAAGCTTTTGAGCAGCAGCAGGAGAACTTTGAGGAAGGCAAGTATAACATGAACGTCCTATCACTTTTAAAATACAATTTCATATTGCATTTTAATACTGTATGCCTATAAGGATTTCCTAGCCACTTTTATCCTTTATATAAATACCTTGGGGTTGCATTTTGGTTAGTTGTGCTAGGTGCTGCGCTCTCACACATCTCGGTCCTTTTTAATTAATTTGATTAATGGTTATATACAACTTAACTCTGAGAGTGGCCCTCTGTGCTGTGTGCTTGAGCAGCTCACGTCTCGTTAAAAGATGTTTTTATAGAAACTTGGTTTAGGGGGCTAGCACGGTGCTTAGTGCTTGGTTGGCCACTCTCCATAAGGACCGGTTCATAGAGCGATAACCTGGGACAACCGCGCAACCACAAGACTTGAATGGGACGGTCTTGACTTACTAATTAGGTCATTTTGGTTCGGGAATAACTTACTTGCGGGGCAAGAGGGGTGGTAAGCTTCAATGGTCCCTGCTCCTCCGGCTTGGTCTGTGCTGTGTGTCTTGTACCCCCATGAGGTGGGCCCCATCGTCGCTGATCCAGAAACCTTAGCGGTCTCGTAGTGCGCTTGCTAGTCATCTCACCTAAGGAAGTGTGATGAACAACTAGCGTAGCTCACGACTTGTGGGTAAAGTTGTGCAACCTCTCGAGAGTGTAAAACTGGTATACTAGCCGTGCTCACGGTCATGAGCGGCCCAGATCCTCCGTCTGATTAGTGGGGTTTGGCTTGGTTTTCAGTAGACTCATGATTAAATTTGATTAATTATTATTGTAACATTCAGGTAATTAGAGATATAGACTACATAGACACTAGGTATTAGAGAGATATAGGTATGCTTGCTATGATTCATGTAAGTAGTACAAAAGACTAGGGGAACAGTTGTAATTCCTGTAAAATATAGGCCTTTATGTGAAAATAAGGATCTAGGTGTGATTAAAGCAAAAATTTAAGTGCTTACATGTAAAAGAATTGAAATGTAAAAGTAATATTCAGGGTTACTTAAGGACTAATATGTAAAAATATAGGTAATCGTGACATTCCAGGAAAATTTGTAAACATACCCAAAATTTGATCAAATTTAATTAGATAAAGACAAAAGTAATTCAAACTCCACCTTTACTCAAACATTTAACATAAAAAGCTGTAAAATTTGAGTTTCTGAACTTGAGCCCTAAAGCAATGTTGTAGAGTTTGAAAAACTCTACAACTTTTATTTTGGGCACTTCCTCATTTGACCTTTATATCAGTGATAAATCTTAGTTTACTAAGAGATCCTTGAACTTTCTAAAAATTTCAAATAAGTCCCCCGGACCTCCTCCCCTCTCTTCTTCTTCCTCGCGCACGTGCCTTCCCTGCTCTGCTCGCCTGCCGCCAGCAGTGCTTCGCCTCTGGCCGCCGCTCTGCCGCCGCCGTCGCGCCACCTCCTGCTAGGTTATCTACCACGCGTCGTTCTCTCCCTGCCCCTGACCTCTTTCTCCTCCCCGCTGTCCCCTTTTGCGCGTGCCACGGCTTCCCCGAGCCTCCGCCGGCCGCCACCTCCTCATCGCCATGGAGAGCCCACTGCGGAGCTCTAGACTTCTTTCTCTCGCACACCTTAGCACCACATCAACCTCCACAGCCCATTCCTCCGGTTCCCTTGCCAATTCTCGAGCACCAGACCCAAATCCCACCGCCGCCTTTCTTCTTCCCCTCCGGCAATGCTCGACATTGCCGTGGGCAGCCGCCACCAGGCATCTCTCGCTCCCATCAACCCCCGTGCGAGCTTCCCCATTCCTTGCTCATGCTCGTAGACCCCCTGTTGCCCTCCAATTGCAGCCCAAGCCCCGTCACCGACGAACGCCGCCGTCACTGCCTTCGGCCTCATCGTGGACAGCTCACTCCGGGCTCTCCCGCGCCACCACAACTACCTAGCCAGCACCACATCATCACCGTGAAGCTCTATGACCACTTCGTGGGGTCTCTAGTGTCCTGCATCGCCCTCCCGATGCTCGCCGCCGTCTGTCCTCGCCGCCGCCACCCCTATCTTCGTCGGTCACCTCTAATCCGAAGTGTTTACCTCCAATTGACCGTATCACCACCATCCCCACGTCTCACTGATTCTTGCGCGCAGGTTCTTCGTCGGTGTTGGCCGCTAGAGCACCACCGTCGTCGTCGATCCCTCCGTCGCTGCTTCGGGCTCTCGTCGGAATACCCTTTTTCCAACCACCATGACCCTCGACACGTGGTGCATTCGAACCCCCGTGAGCCCCTAAGACTTTCCCTGCCCTCGGACCTCGCCGCCGGTGACTCCCCTCGCCGGAACATGGCCGTCCTCTCCTTGCTTTGCCTCTGTCTCTAGCCCAGGGATCTCGGGTTAGAAGAATCAGAAACCCAGGGGGTTATCTGCAAACCATAGACTCATATGAATAGTGCTAAAAGGACCCCTTTGTGTTATTTTGATGCAAACTTTGAAATTCTGTATCAATTCAAGGAAAAATCACAAAATTACAAACTAAAATTTGACAGAATCCACTTTTTAAGATCTACAGCTTTACTTAAAGGATGAAATTTAGTTTCTGAATATTTTGTGCTCTAATTTAAATATTAAATTTAATTGGTTGTAGGCTTAAAGAATGCATAGTAATTGATAGAAAAATGATAAAAATATGAAACCAGTTGTGTTAATTTTCTTTTGACATGTAGAATTTAAGAAAAATAATTATCCTATTATTTGAGTAGTACTTTCTTAATATATGAGTTTAATTATGAATAATGCATAGTCAACCTTATGGAATTAATATCTATGGATTTAAATGCTTAAAAGTTATGAAAAATGTTCTAGGGTTCTGTTTTTAATTAATATAACCTGTCATTAAATTCCTAACCTAGGCTTAGGTGTCAAACAACAAAAATAGATTGTACATATTATAATAAGCCTATAATTTAATATTAACATAGGGTTCATATAAATACTTAGTATAGCAAATAAATAAAACTATTTAATATGGTTATTGAAAACCCATCCCAACCTGTTACCCTATGCCACTAGTTAGATACTTAGTGTTATTAACCCTGCGGTTTAATGTATCTAGATAAAATAATTAAGACCCAATAAATGACTGCCCAGTGCAGAACTAAAAGATATATATAATAAGTAATTTCTACTTTTCTTGGATTGCAACTTTATTGTGAAATAACATAAAAGAATATGCATTCTTCAACTTATAGTTTTGCACATCATGTAGACTCGGCTACTCTCGCCGACGGTGATTACGAAATGGTTCTGGAACAAGGAGTAGAACCAGCCAAAGACCTCGGGAACGCTGTCGAAGATCTAACTAAAGTTCCGAACCAAACTTCGGAAAACTTTGACCCTACTGCCCCCAACACTACGCAAGAAGGCAAGCCCCGGACATAACCCAGTATTTTATTTACACTGCCATCTATATCTATTTATATATTTCCATGCATTAAGTTCTTAGGAATTGCTTGGAACCTAGTTGCATAATTTCAGGAACCGATGTACTGAACACTAGAACTTGAGTCTGAATAGCTGCTATGCTTATAGGACCGGTAGAAGTCGAGTGATTTCTTGTCATTCGCGTGATATAGGAATTGTAATGTTTACATTCCGCAATCACTATAAGGACGACGGACGGGAATTATGTGAAGTATCATGTTTGAGATGATACCCCGTCTGTGTTGTTCAACTGGATAAGGCCGCAGTGTGTGGTAGCGGTGGTTAAGCGTTCGAAAGTACTAGCCACATGCCGCGAAATATGGTAAGCGGTAAGCCTAGTAACCAATCAGCCCGAGGAGTGGACATACCCCCCACCACATGTATTTGGTTCTTTTGGTTACTTGGTTCGACGTGTAGGAATACGTGTTGCTGGGCAACCAGGAGTACGGGTTTTGTAGTCGCGCTACAGACGTACGTTCCGCACTTTGGAAGTGCGTATGGTCCTGCAGTCGCTTGTGGTGGCTCTGATCCACGAGTCGGAATGAAAGGCAAACGGTTAATTCGGAACGACCCTTTGGTGTTCCAAGCGTGTGAGTTAGGTTTATCCTTGCACGGTTGAATTCGATTCAGAATCGTCCGCTTCTCACGAAGATTGAGACTGCTTGATCCCTTTACCACATAGAGTAACAAGAGCAATATTCTGATTATCAAAGATGATGTTTGGTTAAAGATTTTACCATGATTGAGTAGTTATAGGTGCTTACCTAGAATGGATAATCAACTAGAACCTGAAAGCTAAAAGTTGAAATTAAGGATCTACTCTTTGTTGCTTTTCAGCTGAAAACTCTATCCAAAACCTGAAAAGCCTACATAAGTCTAGGTACATGGCTAAGTATACCATGAATGGGTAAGTCTTGCTGAGTATTAGCATACTCAATCTTGCATTGTAACTTTCTACTTCAGGTAATCCCCCTGATGAGTCAGCTCTTCCTGTACCGTGGCCCTACCCTCTGCCTGATGGTTGGTCCGTGGAGTGGGATCCGTCCCCGGCCAACACAGATTCCGCCGAGTGATATCATGATATCCATAATAACGACGTGTACAGTGTCCATGTTTTCAACCTCCGCTGCTTCGACTTAAAACTTAAACCGTTTTGTAATAATATCCCTTCCTTGGGAACAATTGTTGCTTTTATACACTCATGTAATATACCTGCCTGTGATGTACAATGTAATGGCATTTGTATCTCTGGACTCGCCTTCGTGCGAGGTACCTTGTTTGATCCTGCTTTAGGTGGTTTATCAGGACGTTACCTGACAGACCAAGGAATTATACCGTTTGAAGCACGATGGAGCCCTCAAGAGAGGACTCGCGTACTTGAGCCGATGTAATTCAAGTTAGTTCTGCCACAGCTGGTACCAGAGCTAACAAGTGTACCCTGGAGATATAATTAGCCTTAAAAATAATTTATAGTATAAAATTTGTTAACCAAGTATTTGCAAACCACGTTGGGTTCGTTAAGGAATGTGTATAGTACGTAAAGCCCTAGGGTAATGTTATTAAGGGAATTAGAGGTGGCTGTAGTATATATATATAACTCTAACTCCCAGCATTACTTTTCTGTTAAAACTTAAATTCATGTACAACCCAACTTTATTTTCTGTAACGACACCTTCGATCGTGAGGTAAGAAGGTAAGGATCCTCAGCCAACTGAGGGAGCTTGGCCTTCTTGTCGGTGATGCGAACCGAACGCTGTTTCTCAAGCAGTGGCTTACTTGAGATGCTGCCAATGTACCAACTTTGGTTGACTACATTGGGAGTAGATGGTTCGGCGCAGGGTATGGCGATCGCTGTTCATAGCCCCGCATTTTGCGGTACCCCCGTGAATACGTTGTTTCGATAACGTATGTTAACGTTGTCTGTACAGCGGTAATTGTACAGATACTGTTTCTATAGTGAACAGTAATGATTGGGGACGCTTTCATGACATGCTGGCATGAAAGGTTCATTGGATATATGTATTGTGGTCTTCTGCAGGTACACTAACTACGACCATGAAATTAGGATGGATAGGGTTTATCGACTAGTTAATAGTGAGAGACGTATGCATTATGCCCACAAAATTAACTACGTAAGTCCGAAGATATTCGGCAGTTGTTTTGGTTGTGAGGTCGAATAGTACGTGCATGCATAAAATGTTAATCAACAAAGCAAGTGTTTAACTATGTTGTTCTTTTTCCAAAGAATAGGTAACATGTTGGTTTTTCTTAGTTTGGGTAAATAGAAATCTTTAGTTGGGTCTCTTAAGTATCCATCTGATTTCCAGCCTTTGCTGTTATCAGAATCAGTTATCTTGATCCATTTACCTTGTGAGTTCTCAGCAGGTTAAACGTTCTTACCATTTGCATTCTTGTCGCAGATGGCTGCTCCTTCCAATGCCTTTTGGGATCATGAGGGGCACTTCCACACTAATGCCCTACATTGGGAAGGTTTTCCTCGTCTCCTGTGGGAATCCTTAAGTTTGTTTCATTATACGGAGCCTCCTCAATACGATGGGGTGGAAAATCATGAAGAAGGAGTTCCTCGATGTCGGGTTAAGATTACAATTCCTCAACATCCTTTCCGCTCCCAATGGCATCCCATAGAAGTGGAGGTGGTAGGGTATCGTCTGGTTGATACCATTGAGACTGCCGCATTGGAGGCTATCAAACTTTTCTGCAACCAGCATCCAACAGAGGTTGCCGCATATCCTATTGGTTTATTTCCTGCTATAGACTCTGGTAATTCGGAATGGAACTTTCGGATAGGGCATCTTGGTCATATGCTAGGAGATCTGGCTGAAGAAACGGTCCGTAACATCACCAGGTTCATGGATGTGCAGTATCATTACCAGATTTTGCTGCTTCACAGCATGGGTCAATTAACTAGTGTGGCTCAAAGTCACTATCGGAATGCTGACCGTCAAGTTACTCAGATAGTAGAGTTACAAGCTCTAGTGACTCAGAAGGATGAGATCATCGCAGCACGGGATGAGACTATCCTTCATTGAGAAGATCAGATCAACGAGAGTGATCATATAATCACTCAGCGCGACACTGTTATTGAATTCCTACAGGCACAAATCCACGATCTGATACTTGAAGCTGACGATGCCCAGGCTCACCTTGAAGAACAATAGCAGCAACCGATACTTCCCGCTGCACCTGTAATGCCTGAAGAAGAAGAAGAAGATCCGGAAGAGATTGAGGGTATTTCAGAAATTCACTCCGAGCACGGGGATCCTGTTCTTAGTCCCTGTCACTCTTCTTCTGGCAGTCAATCTTCTGTAGGCAATTTCGACGATTTTTAGTTTAGCAAATCGTCGACTTTCTAGATGTAACCTATGGGAAGTGTAATAACATAGGTAGTAAGTAACTTATCTAGACCTCGTGCCATTTGTTGTGACATAGATGGCCTGTGTATGGATCTTTCGAATGTGAGATGTGGAGAACAACCAGAATCGGTGTTGTAATATAAGTTTTCTGTTTTATCATCTTATTCACTATCATTAAGTTCTAAAATGAGATGATTGAATGGAATGTATGCATTGTTTATCTAAGTAGTATATCCTCTGAAAATGGGAGTAAGGCTATATGGTTAATAATGGACATCTCCTTTGTTTCAGATGGTTGGAGCTACGCGCGGAACCCCGGAAGGTTTCCGGGCAGATCAGGCTAGCGGTTCTCAACAACTGCCACCACCACCTCCCAACCTTGCCGAGGTTATGGCTCGGCAAACTGAACTTCTCAACTTGCTGGTACAAGCACAGCAGAACCAGCAACGTCAACAGTTCCGAGGAGGTCGAGACGACCTCAACCCTCCAGTGGCCAGCTATCAGGATTTCATCAGTACCCAGCCTCCATTTTTCAGTAAAGCTGAAGAACCCTTGGACGCCGATGCTTGGCTTCATATCATCGAATCAAAGTTCGCTCTATTGACAATACCTTGTATGGACTCAAGTAAAGCTTCCTTTGCCGCCCAGCAACTTCGAGGTGCTGCTCGGATATGGTGGGATAATTTCTGCGCCATGCAGCCTGCAGGACATGTTATCACCTGGGATGAGTTTCGGGCAGCCTTCAGGGCACATTATATTCCCGAAGGATTGCTGGAGCGAAAGTTGAATGAATTCTTGGCACTTACTCAAGGCATCAGTACAGTCCTGCAGTATGCACAAACTTTTAATCATCTGTGTCAATATGCGGGATATCATGCGGATAATGACGCCAAGAAACAAGATCGTTTCCGTCGGGGCCTTAACACCAAGCTTAAGGAACATCTGAATCTAGTAAGGGTTAATAATTTCAGCGAGCTGGTTAATATGGCCTTAACTCAAGAAGATTGCATTGTAGCACATCGTGCTGAGAAGAAAAGAAAGACCTATACTGGACCCTCGAGTGCTCAATCACCGAGGTATCGGGTTGTTCCAAACACACCGTTTAAGGCACCGCAGCGGAATGCCCCAACGTGTAGATTGGTTTTCAGGCCGCCCTAACCACAAGGAAGGTATAGACCTCCCGTTCCTCCGCAACAACTACAACAATCTGGCCCACGGCCAAATGTTCCACAAGTGCAACAGAGAAGCAGCAATTATCACTGTTACAATTGCGGAAGTGCGGATCATTTCATCAGAGATTGTCCGCGGCCCAAGAAACTTAATCAAGGGCAGAGTTCCACTCAGGGTAACCAGAACAAGGGCAAGAAACCGATGATGCAAATCCGGCAAGGGCGGATTAACTTCACCACTTTGGCAGAACTTCCATATGGAGCTCCCGTCATGTCGGGTACATTCTCTATTCACCACAAACCAGTTGTTACATTATTTGATTCACGAGCAACACATAGTTTTATTAGTAACAACTGTGGTACCCGAATAGGACTTGATCCTTGTCCTACCCAAGAGTCCTATATGATCTCTACCCCTGGAGGAAATATTACTTCCAACCAAATGATTAGAAGTGTGCCAATTCAGTTAGGCAGTAAAGAAATCAAAACTGATTTGGTTTTACTAAGTTTGGAGGGTATTGATGTTATACTTGGGACAAACTGGATGACTAAACATCAAGTACGGCTAGACATTTCTTCCCGAGTTGTCGAAATTGATTCACCCTATTACGGGGTCACCACCCTTTATCTGCCTCAGCAAGAATATCTGCACCCTTGCACTTATAAGAATATCTGCACCCTTGCACTTATACTATCACAAATATCAAAGTCAAGGATATTCCTATAGTCTGTGAATACGCCGATGTCTTTCCAAATGACTTTCCTGGAATGCCACCAGACAGAGACATCGAGTTCATCATTGAACTTCAACCGGGCACCGCTCCTATTTCAAAGAGGTCGTATCGCATGCCTCCAAATGAATTAGCGGAACTGAAAATCCAACTCCAAGATCTTCTTGATAAGGGTTTTATACGCCCAAGTGCCTCACCTTGGGCCTGTCCTGCTCTCTTTGTCAAAAAGAAGGACAATAGCTTAAGGTTATGTGTTGATTATCGCCCACTCAATGCGGTAACTATCAAGAACAAGTATCCTCTTCCCCGCATTGATATCTTATTCGATCAATTAGCTGGAGCTAAAGTCTTTTCCAAGATTGACTTACGCTCTGGTTATCATCAGATTAAAATCAAGCCTTGTGACATTCCAAAAACGGCTTTCTCAACCAGATATGGATTATATGAATATTTGGTTATGTCTTTTGGACTTACTAACGCACCAGCATATTTCATGTACCTCATGAATTCAGTCTTTATGCCGGAACTCGACAAATTTGTCGTGGCCTTCATTGATGACATTTTGATATACTCCAAAACTAAAGAGGACCATGCTAATCATTTACGTGTCGTTCTTCAACGACTATGTGAGCATCGCCTTTATGCCAAATTCTTGAAATGTGAATTCTGGCTGGATAGTGTGAAATTTTTAGGACATACTATTTCCAGTGAAGGCATATCGGTTGATCCAACCAAAGTCCAGGAGGTTATGGACTGGAAACCTCCAACTTCAGTCCATCAAATTCGCAGTTTCCTTGGTTTGGCGGGATATTATCGCCGATTCATTCCAGACTTCTCCAAGATAGCTAAACCCATGACTGAACTATTAAAGAAAGAAGTCAAATTCTGTTGGGACGACAAGTGTGATAAAGCGTTCCACACCTTGAGAAAACTTCTAACAACTGCTCCAGTGCTAGCTCAGCCAGATAGCACTCAACCTTTTGATGTCTATTGCGATGCTTCTGGAACTGGCCTTGGTTGTGTTCTTATGCAAAACAACCGGGTCATTGCCTATGCATCCAGAGCACTTCGGACTCATGAGCAAAATTATCCGACACATGATCTTGAATTGGCAGCAGTTATCCATGCTCTCAAGATCTGGAGACATCACCTTATGGGTGCCAAGTGTAATATTTACACTGACCATAAGAGCCTCAAATATATCTTCACCCAAGCTGACCTAAATATGAGGCAAAGACGTTGGCTAGAATTAATCAAGGATTACGACCTTGAGGTACACCACCATCCTGGCAAGGCCAATGTGGTTGCGGATTCACTTAGCCGCAAGGCACATTATCACTGTTTATCCATAGCAACCTTCAGTGACACTCTCTGCAATCAGATGAGGAAGCTCAATCTAGAAATCATTCCTCAAGGTAGTCTGAATCTTTTATCGATCAAGTCTACTCTTCGAGATAAAATCATCATGTCTCAACTACATAATGAGGGTATCAACATTATCAAATTAAAGCTATCTCAGGGAGAAGCTAAATATAAGTGTTTTCACACTGATCATCAAGGAGTCATGTGGTTCAACGATCGAATTGTTGTACCTAAAGATCATCAACTACGTAAACAAATCCTTGATGAAGCACATTTATCTAAATTCTCTATTCATCCTGGTAGCACCAAGATGTATCAAGATCTACGACAACATTTTTGGTGGACCAGAATGAAAAGAGAAATTGCCAAATATGTATCGGAGTGTGATACGTGCTAGAGAGTTAAAGCTAGCCATTTAAAAGCCTCTGGTACACTTCAACCACTACCTATTCCGTCATGGAAATGGGAAGATATTAGTATGGATTTTATTTCGGTCTTCCCAACACATATCAAAAGCATGACTCCATATGGGTAATCATTGATAGACTCACAAAAACAGCTCATTTTCTTCCTGTGCATACCACTTATTCAACTAAGAAGTATGCCGAAGTCTATCTAGATCAAATTGTTCGGTTGCATGGTGTTCCTAAGACCATCATCTCTGATCGAGGGCCTCAATTTATTGCACGCTTCTGGGAACAATTACAATCTGCTCTAGGAACTAAACTGATTCGAAACTCTACATATCATCCCCAGACTGATGGACAAACTGAGCGAGTTAACCAAATCCTTGAAGACATGCTCCGAGCTTGTATTATACATTATGTGCAAGCTGAGACAAATGTCTTGCCTTGGCCGAATTCTCTTACAACAACAGTTATCAAGCTAGTCTTCAGATGGCTCCCTTTGAAGCATTATACGGTCGAAGATGTCGAACTCCTTTGAGTTGGTCTGAGACCGGTGAACGCAAAATCTTCGGACCAGACCTAGTCATTGAAGCCGAAGGTAAGGTTAAGGTTATTCAATCCAATCTTAAAACAGCTCAGTCCAGATAGAAAAGTTACGGAGATAAGAGAAGGAAACCTTTACAATTCCAAGTAGGAGATTTTATCTATCTCCGAGTATCTCCTACCAAGGGTGTCCAACGTTTCGGCATAAAAGGGAAGTTAGCACCTTGATATGTCGGACCTTTTGAAATCCACAATGTTTGTGGCCCCAGTGGCTTACAAACTTCGCCTTCCGTCTCAATTGGCTGCCATTCACGATGTCTTCCATATCTCTCAACTTAAGAAATGCGTCAAAGTACCCACGGAAATCATTGAGACCTGTGCCATTGAGATTGAACCCAATCTATCTTACATCGAACAACCTATCCGAATATTGGATACCAAAGAACGACTCACCAGAAGAAGGACAGCTAAGATGTATAAAATCTTATGGAATCATCACACCGAAGAAGAAGCGACTTGGGAGACAGAATCCTATCATCAACGAAATTTCCCAAACTTCTTTCAAAGCCAATTCGCAAATCTAATCGTCTGATTCTATTCTGCTTCGGAATCTCGGGACGAGATTCTTTTTAGGGGGAAGGCTGTAACATTCAGGTAATTAGAGATATAGACAACATAGACACTAGGTATTAGAGAGATATAGGTATGCTTGCTATGATTCATGTAAGTAGTACAAAAGACTAGGGGAACAGTTGTAATTCCTATAAAATATAGGCCTTTATGTGAAAATAAGGATCTAGGTGTGATTAAAGCAAAAATTTAAGGGCTTACATATAAAAGAATTGAAATGTAAAAGTAATATTCAGGGTTACTTAAGGACTAATATGTAAAAATATAGGTAATCATGACATTCCAGGAAAATTTGTAAACATACCCAAAATTTGATCAAATTTAATTAGATAAAGACAAAAGTAATTCAAATTCCACCTTTACTCAAACATTTAACATAAAAAGCTATAAACTTTGAGTTTCTGAACTTGAGCCCTAAAGCAATGTTGTAGAGTTTGAAAAACTCTACAACTTTCATTTTGGGCACTTCCTCATTTGACCTTTATATCAGTGAGAAATCTTAGTTTACTAAGAGGTCCTTGAACTTTCTGAAAATTTCAAATAAGTCCCCCGGACCTCCTCCCCTCTCTTCTTCTTCCTCGCGCACGTGCCTTCCCTGCTCTGCTCGCCTGCCGCCGGCAGTGCTTCGCCTCTGGCCGCCGCTCTGCCGCCGCCGTCGCGCCACCTCCTGCTGGGTTATCTACCACGCGTCGTTCTCTCCCTGCCCCTGACCTCTTTCTCCTCCCCGCTGTCCCCTTTTGCGCGTGCCACGGCTTCCCCGAGCCTCCGCCGGCCGCCACCTCCTCATCGCCATGGAGAGCCCACTGCGGAGCTCTAGACTTCTTTCTCTCACACACCTTAGCACCACATCAACCTCCACAGCCCATTCCTCCGGTTCCCTTGCCAATTCTCGAGCACCAGACCCAAATCCCACTGCCGCCTTTCTTCTCCCCCTCCGGCAATGCTCGGCATTGCCGTGGGCAGCCGCCACCAGGCATCTCTCGCTCCCATCAACCCTCGTGCGAGCTTCCCCGTTCCTTGCTCATGCTCGTAGACCCCCTGTTGCCCTCCAATTGCAGCCCAAGCCCCGTCACCGATGAACGCCGCCGTCACCGCCTTCGGCCTCATCGTGGACAGCTCACTCCGGGCTCTCCCGCGCCACCACAACTACCTAGCCAGCACCACATCATCACCGTGAAGCTCTACGACCACTTCGTGGGGTCTCTAGTGTCCTGCATCGCCCTCCCGATGCTCGCCGCTGTCTGTCCTCGCCGCCGCCTCCCGTGTCTTCGTCGGTCACCTCTAATCCAAAGTGTTTACCTCCAATTGACCGTATCACCACCATCCCCACGTCTCACTGATTCTTGCGCGTAGGTTTTTCGTCAGTGTTGGCCGCCGGAGCACCGCCGTCGTCGTCGATCCCTCCATCGCCGCTTCGGGCTCTCGTCGGGATACCCTTTTTCCAACCACCACGACCCTCGACACGTGTTGCATTCGAACCCCCGTGAGCCCCTGAGACTTTCCCTGCCCTCGGACCTCGCCGCCGGTGACTCCCCTCGCCGGAACATGGCCGTCCTCTCCTTGCTTTGCCTCTGTCTCTAGCCCAGGGATCTCGGGTTAGAAGAATCAGAAACCCAGGGGGTTATCTGCAAACCATAGACTCATATGAATAGTGCTAAAAGGACCCCTTTGTGTTATTTTGATGCAAACTTTGAAATTCTGTATCAATTCAAGGAAAAATCACAAAATTACAAACTAAAATTTGACAGAATCCACTTTTTAAGATCTACATCTTTACTTAAAGGATGAACTTTAGTTTCTGAATATTTTGTGCTCTAATTTAAATGTTAAGTTTAATTGGTTGTAGGCTTAAAGAATGCATAGTAATTGATAGAAAAATGATAAAAATATGAAACCAGCTGTGTTAATTTTCTTTTGACATGTAGAATTTAAGAAAAATAATTATCCTATTATTTGATAGTACTTTCTTAATATATGAGTTTAATTATGAATAATGCATAGTCAACCTTATAGAATTAATATCTATGGATTTAAATGCTTAAAAGTTATGAAAATGTTCTAGGGTTCTGTTTTTAATTAATATAACCTGTCATTAAATTCCTAACCTAGGCTTAGGTGTCAAACAACAAAAATAGATTGTACATATTATAATAAGCCTATAATTTAATATTAACATAGGGTTCATATAAATACTTAGTATAGCAAATAAATAAAACTATTTAATATGGTTATTGAAAACCCATCCCAACCTGTTACCCTATGCCACTAGTTAGATACTTAGTGTTATTAACCCTGCGGTTTAATGTATCTAGATAAAATAATTAAGACCCAATAAATGACTGCCCAGTGCAGAACTAAAAGATATATATAATAAGTAATTTCTACTTTTCTTGGATTGCAACTTTATTGTGAAATAACATAAAAGAATATGCATTCTTCAACTTATAGTTTTGCACATCATGTAGACTCGGCTACTCTCGCCGACGGTGATTACGAAATGGTTCTGGAACAAGGAGTAGAACCAGCCAAAGACCTCGGGAACGCTGTCGAAGATCTAACTAAAGTTCCGAACCAAACTTCGGAAAACTTTGACCCTACTGCCCCCAACACTACGCAAGAAGGCAAGCCCCGGACATAACCCAGTATTTTATTTACACTGCCATCTATATCTATTTATATATTTCCATGCATTAAGTTCTTAGGAATTGCTTGGAACCTAGTTGCATAATTTCAGGAACCGATGTACTGAACACTAGAACTTGAGTCTGAATAGCTGCTATGCTTATAGGACCGGTAGAAGTCGAGTGATTTCTTGTCATTCGCGCGATATAGGAATTGTAATGTTTACATTCCGCAATCACTATAAGGACGACGGACGGGAATTATGTGAAGTATCATGTTTGAGATGATACCCCGTCTGTGTTGTTCAACTGGATAAGGCCGCAGTGTGTGGTAGCGGTGGTTAAGCGTTCGAAAGTACTAGCCACATGCCGCGAAATATGGTAAGCGGTAAGCCTAGTAACCAATCAGCCCGAGGAGTGGACATACCCCCCACCACATGTATTTGGTTCTTTTGGTTACTTGGTTCGACGTGTAGGAATACGTGTTGCTAGGCAACCAGGAGTACGGGTTTTGTAGTCGCGCTACAGACGTACGTCCCGCACTTTGGAAGTGCGTATGGTCCTGCAGTCGCTTGTGGTGGCTCTGATCCACGAGTCGGAATGAAAGGCAAACGGTTAATTCGGAACGACCCTTTGGTGTTCCAAGCGTGTGAGTTAGGTTTATCCTTGCAAGGTTGAATTCGATTCAGAATCGTCCGCTTCTCACGAAGATTGAGACTGCTTGATCCCTTTACCACATAGAGTAACAAGAGCAATATTCTGATTATCAAAGATGATGTTTGGTTAAAGATTTTACCATGATTGAGTAGTTATAGGTGCTTACCTAGAATGGATAATCAACTAGAACCTGAAAGCTAAAAGTTGAAATTAAGGATCTACTCTTTGTTGCTTTTCAGCTGAAAACTCTATCCAAAACCTGAAAAGCCTACATAAGTCTAGGTACATGGCTAAGTATACCATGAATGGGTAAGTCTTGCTGAGTATTAGCATACTCAATCTTGCATTGTAACTTTCTACTTCAGGTAATCCCCCTGATGAGTCAGCTCTTCCTGTACCGTGGCCCTACCCCCTGCCTGATGGTTGGTCCGTGGAGTGGGATCCGTCCCCGGCCAACACAGATTCCGCCGAGTGATATCATGCCAGGGCTAGCATGATATCCATAATAACGACGTGTACAGTGTCCATGTTTTCAACCTCTGCTGCTTTGACTTAAAACTTAAACCATTTTGTAATAATGTCCCTTCCTTGGGAACAATTGTTGCTTTTATACACTCATGTAATATACCTGCCTGTGATGTACAATGTAATGGCATTTGTATCTCTGGACTCGCCTTCGTGGGAGGTACCTTGTTTGATCCTGCTTTTGGTGGTTTATCAGGACGTTACCCGACAGACCAAGGAATTATACCGTTTGAAGCACGATGGAGCCCTCAAGAGAGGACTCGCGTACTTGAGCCAGTGTAATTCAAGTTGGTTCTGCCACAATTATGTAACTTGGGTTATGGTAATTCATCCACTGGTAGTAAATAGCTTTAATAAAATTTTGCCAAGATTAAAAGCTAATGCAGTTGAGTCATCCAACCATAGAGCCTCATAGTTTGTGTTATATTTGCTGAGTACAAGTTGTGTACTCACACTTGCCTCTTCCACTCTTCTGTTCTCTTTGGGATATCTTCGACTACGGCTCAGTACCAGGCGACGTGGAGGACTACATCAGCGGACTTGACGAGTTCTAGGCGTTGTCTCCCAGTTGACGTCCCTGTGGCGCCCTATTCTTCATGTATTTATTTTACGCTTCCGCATTTCTTGAATTGATTATTGATTCAGTTGTAATAAAGATATTCATTTATAATTTATACGCTTTTATTTCGAGATACGTGTTGTGATATCTAGATGATTCTGTTGTATATATGCGTGACTTGATCCTGGCGCATATATGATTGCTCGATTTATATTCTTATAAATCGGGTGTGACATCTAGGCCCCTTAGTGGGTTTTGATGGTAGATGACAAAGCACATGTATATCTAATCATGTTATCGAGCATGTGTGTAGGGGCTAAGAGTGATGAAGCAAAGCGTATTACAAAAACATTATCCCTCAAAAGGGAAATGAAAATCGGTGTTTCAAATTTACTTGAAGAATTAGATTTTATTTTGAAATTGAGTATAGGAACGCCGTACTATCAAGAGGGACTTTGATCCACAGGTGTTGATGTGGTAGTTGTGCTCAAGAGAACCTACAAAAGCCATGAGAATCAAACCTACCACTAAAAACAGCCTTCTTATGAAATTCCATGTTATATCCGGACTGTCCGGTTCATAGTTCGGAATGTCCGGATATAGTGCTCCAGAGTATCTGGACAAACACCCGGAGTTTCCAGGTAACTGTTACCCATGCGAAGTTTCTCTGAGACCGGAGTCTCCGGACCCCTATGTCTGGAGTATCCGGACATATACCCGGAGTATCCGAGTACCCTTTACCCAATGGCTAGTTTTCTGTGAGAGGGGGTATAAATACCCCCCATACCCCTTCATTCATCTCTCTCTTGCTCATTTGAACCAGAACATACCTGCAAGCAAAAGGAGAGCTCTCTCACTTCCCCTCTTTCATTTTGAGTGATTTTCTTTGGGGATTCGAGTGAGATTGTTGCAAGAGCAAAGATTTGTGTTAGTAAGCTTCCATTTCATCTCTTGAGCACAACACCCTTGTCTAGCCGGTGGATTCAGTTTATTACTCTTGGAGCTTCAAGTTCCTAGATGGCTAGGCATCGCTTGTGAGTGTTCAAGCATGTTGTGAGCACCACAAGAAGTTTATAATCTTTATTCCTCTTGGAGGAACACATAGTAAGTAACCTCGGGTTTGAGTGTTGGTCTCACCCTTGGAAGAGGAGCATAGGAGTTCTTGAGCATCGTCTCTTGAATCCTTCCTCAACGGAGACGTAGCTCCTTTGGGAGTGAACTTCGGGAAACAAATTATGTCTCTCTTTTGTGTTCCTTACTAGTTTTATTAGATATTTGCTTGTGAGACTAACTTTCTAGGGTTTGAGGCCAATCTACAATTATACTAGTCTCTAGAGCAAGACAACTGGTTAGAAACACTCTTAAGGTACTACTAGCGTGCCTGAATTTACTTGATCTAAATTGCAGTATCAATATCTTGTTAGTGTGTACATTGTTTCATACTCGGACTCTCTGGACAATATTTCCGGAAACTCCGGACACAAAACCCGGAGTATCCGAACATATATCCGGAGTATCCGAACATCTGTGTTACTGACAGTGTTTAAAGTGTTTTAAGTTTCAGATTAGCTTATTCACCCCCCTCTAGGCATCTTGAGATCCTTTCACAAACGATGTATGAATAAAGCATGAAAGAGCTGATGCTACTCTATAAACGCCAAGATAACTAGTGTTACTCGCCATCAACAACGCTTCAGTACGGGAAACACAAAAGTAGACAGGCAGGAACGATGCTGCCCCGATCACGTGAGGCGTGATCGGGGCTGCACGGCACTTACCCAAGAAACCCTAGAACAGGGGTGGCGATACACCGAGTGTTGTTGTGAATGATTATTTTTTTCCATTTTTTCATAATCCAAGGTACATATTTATAGTCCAGAGACTTGCCTTCGCTAACCAATCCTAACTGACTACGACATGAATCCTGGCTATCTCTATCTAAACTATTTTAAACGCACACACCTATCTAGATACATGGCCAATCCTAGCCTCAAACATCTGCGCAGGGGCCGATTCGCAAGCCCACTACAATTATCTTTTGAGGCCATCTTGCTTCACGGCCCACCTTTCTGGCCCAGCTAAATTATGGCGATAATAATGTTATAAAAGAGAACAAATAAACTATAAGGTTCATTTATTTTAATTTGAAAAACTAATGTAAAAGATATAAAAGAGAAATATCCCTAATTATAATTAACTCATATTATATTTGCATTTATAAAGATGAGTTACAACTTAGTCAAAATTTTATATATAATTATCAATGTACAAATTATCCTATTTAAACATTTAATTAGAAAGAAACTGGTGAGAGCATCTAAATGCATAACTTCATATGATTCGTGTTGAACTAACAAATTAAATTACAAATATATTTAAGTTGATATAAATCAAATTAACATTAATTATGAAAATTGGAGCAAAGGCTTAATTGGATTTTATTTTGGAAAACTAGATGAGAGTATATTATTCAAATTAAATCTATACTTAATTTTAAAAATAGGAATTATGGTACAACAGCAGTACTAAATGATAACTTAGGGTTTTAGAAGACTAACGCAAAAAGAACGGATCGAAACGGATCTAAAACGCGAAAACTATGCATGAAACAATACTGCATGGACCTATATATAATTAACTATAGACTTCAGGGGCTAGCAGCAAAGAATTACAAGACACAGGAAATAGTACTTGCAAATTAGGAAAAGTTTAGGGTTAGATCTGAAAAATTCCATGGTGGGGCTGGATTGAGAAGATGTAATAGATCTAGGCGGTTTTCTGCAAATTTCGCAAGACACAAAAAATTACATGATAATTACAGAATTCTCGAAAGACTAAATTGCAAAAAGCTTGAAACAGCCCCAATGGTGGCTGGCAGGCACTGTTCTCCAAACAGCCCCACCTCTTCGACTTCCAAAATCCGTACACGTGTGCCTCTTCAACTTCTAGGAGATGTGACTACTCTGCATCAACTTCTTTGGAAACCATCATGGTGCCGATTCATATTCCACTCTATCTTTATAAATCTGCCCCCAGTACGTGACAGTTCGTGTACTTGTAATGTTAGACATATATTTTGTTAGTGTGAAATATGTATTTGTTAGTATAAAGCTTTTGCGTGTTTGTGTGAAGCTTTTGAAAATTTAAAGTGCAAGTAAAAAGGGGTATTTTTGTAATTACAGAAAAACCTAGGGTTGTTTTTGCAAAATATATTTGGAGAAGGATAATTTCGAAATAAGTGAAAGGTGGTTTTGTAAACATGTTTTTCTTATGTTATCCCTTGTAAAAAATATATATGTTTATTTGAAAGTTGAATTTGAAATGTGTGTGTTGAAGTGTGTAAAAATTTTGGGTAAAATGGTAAAAATAAGGGTATTTATGTGATTTTATAAAAGTACAAGTCCTTTTATGCAAATGTTTGATTTACAAAAGTAACTTTCAAATTTACTCAGGACTAAAGTGTAAAAGTGCAAGTCATCATGACATGTCTATCCAATCATTATGACGAGTCTATCCCGTCATCATGACGTGCCATAAATGCTTGCATTTAGGTCCTGAGTATTATAAAATTTTACTCTTCAGGACAAAAGCAATTCAAATCCAATTTTTGTTCAAAACTTCGCGTGTAAAAATATGAATTTTGAGTTTTTGAACTTGGGCCCTAAAGCAATGTTGTAGAGTTTGAAAAACTCTCCAACTTTCGGTTTGGGCATTTCTTCATTTGGGTTTTAAATCAACGGAAAATTTTGTTTTACAAACAAGTCCCTGCAGTTTTCAGAAATTGTGCATAAGTCCTTGGGAAATCTCTTTTCCCTTTCTCCTCTGTTTCTCTTCTCCCTGGCGTGTCTTCCTTTTTCTCCCCACCGGCAGCACAGCCTCCTTCTTATCCACTCCCTCTCTCTCTTCTCCTCCACCTGGTTCGGCACAGGCGGCTGGAGGCGCGCGTGCGGGCGCTTGGCAAGCGGGCCTGGCACAGACACGTGGACGCAGGCGCGGCCCCAGGCGGCGCGAGGAGCTGCGACGGCTGGAGCGCCGGCGCAGGCGTGCGCGAGGGCCGGGCGAGCGGCTCGGGCGTAGGGCGGCGGCCCGGCGTGGGCCCGAGCACGGTGGTGTCCGCGGCTCCAGGCGCGCGCGGGCGCTGGGTGCTGGGGCGAGCAGCAGGCGCCAGGCGGCTCGCGGCTGGCGGGGCGGCGCGTGTGAGCCGCGGCAGGCGGGCGAGCGCGCATAGGAGGCATCGGGGCGCACAGCTACGGGCGCTAGCGCGGCAGAGCAGGAGCGGCCCGAGCGAGCGGCGTGAGCTGAGCCAGTGAGCGAGGATGCAGGGAGCTGGTGTGGGCGCAGCGTCCACGGGTGAGCGGCGCCAGAGCGGAAGCAACGGCTGCAGTTGGCGCGTGCGCGCGGGAGGAGCTACAGCAACGGCTGCGGGGTGGCGGCCGCGGCACACGGGTGGTGCAAGCAAGACGCGACGCGGACCAAGGAACGCGCGCGGCTCAGGCGTGCGCGGATGAAACTGAAGTGCAGCAGCTCAGAGCCGACCCGCACGGAGAGCAACGTGGCCGCGCACGGCAATACCTTGGCAAGGACGGCCGAGGAGGAACCTACGACGCGGCAAGGCCGAGGCGAGCGCGAGTCCGGCAGTAGGAAGGGCTGTGCAGGGCAACGGCGTGCTAGACGACAGCGTCTAGCGCATAGCGGTGTCTCCGCTGGATGCGCTCAAGCTGCGACCGAATTGGTGTACAGGAAGGTCGCACGCGATGCGGGAAGTGCTGCAGCGCGACGATTCGAGGCGGACCCGCCCAGGGGGCAGTAGAACCACGCGTGGAGAACGTCGGAGGCCGTCGAGGAGAAGGCAACGGACGAAGTCCGGCGGCACTGCGGACTGCTCATAGAGAGCTGGAGGTGGCCAGGAGCGAGCAGACCTCGATCCTAGCCGAGGCGGAGAAGCGCTTATGGCGCGGCAAGTCGGAAGGAGAAGTTGCGGAGCGAGGGCGGCGGTCGGGCATGACGAGCTCGGAGGAACCTCGATGCAACCAAGCACGGCAGTCCTGCAGGAAGCTACGCGGGTGTGCCAGCCATGTTTCAGTGGCACACGTGCGTGAGCAGAAGAAGTTCAACCCGTGAGCAGGAAAACCCGGGAGGTTCGTGGAGGAGTTGTCCTAGCGAACCAATTCGGCTCTATCGTCTCGTCCCAGGGGTCCACGACACACAGCAACTCCTATCTCTCGTCGATCGTCCGAGCAAGACCACAACACCTCAAGAAAGCTCGTGAACCATTTCATCGAACTTTTCTCTTCGCAAATCCTGTTCGCCACGGGAATTCACTTTCCGTCCGTTTTTTTCCACAACCAAGGTTTGCCCTGACCTACTAAATCTTCTTAATGCCGGCAACCCCTTTGCCGGAATATCGTCGTTATCTTCCTGTTCTTTGTTTTCCCCGACAAGGGACTTGATTGCTATGTTTTAGAAAGTTCTAGGGTGTCCTTTGTAAAATTTCCAAAGTTTTCTTTATTTCAAATCAGTGAACTTCTACATTTCATAGATTTTCATAGAAAGTTCATAAAAATGTAAAATCAGTTTTGTTTGAAACCCTAACTCAAACTCTACAAGTTGTATGTTGTGATCTTGAGTTGAAGTCTTTGATGTGTGGTCTAGGTCAAATGTTAGGGAATGAATGTTTTATTGTGCTTTATATTGTATGCTTGTGTTATAGCTGAAAAATAAGCCATAGAATATATGTCTTAAGTAGAGTTGTGTGATATCTAGTTAATCCTCTCATACGAAGTGCTCATGTCCCTACCATCAAGACTTTGTCCTTGTCCTGATTGCAGTCTTCTTAAAGTCCTTTCCGTATAAGGATCCTCATTAGTTCATGTGTGTCTGTTGTTTAGCATATACATCTCTGCAGCTGCGTTTCAACATCAACTTTTGGTTCATCCGCTAAGCATCCGTTTCCTTTGAATCTATGATGTTTCTGTGTAACAACTGTCAGCCGATGCCCTTCTTTTGGTATGCTTCTTCCCTCGGCTGGTTAGTTGATCCGGTTGTTACCCTTCTAATATCGGCTACTGCCGATATAATTCTTTTGCTCTGTTCTACATCGGCTGAACATAGTCGATGCACCAGAGATGCACACACACGATCTTAAGATTCTTGCTATCGGCCGATCCAAGCCGATTCTAGTTTTTTTCTATATCAGTCAAATATAGCCGATCAATCCTTAGTCTTCCTATCCTTATCCACATACTTCTATCAGCCGATTTATCGACTGAGAGATCGGCTATATACCTATCGGTCACCTACCCTGAATCACACTCCAATCGGCTGTACGTCACTCAATTATTGTGCTGACGTAATCGAGCCGATGGAACCACACCTAGTTACCCAAGATAACACTTAAGCACATCTTAGTTAAGACACAACTGCTTTAGGAATCACCCCTCTGCTAAAGTAATCGAAGCCTTCATCGATCATCTAGGAACCCGATGCACCTTTCAATCGAATAAACCTCTGTTGTTTCCAATCGGCTCTGTTGTAACCCTCAACAAGTAGCTGATTCTAATTAGTTGTTCCCCTATAGCTCTGTCTAAGTTTAGTTTCAGATCTTTTTGGTTGTTATGTGAGTAGTATGTTAAATGAGTGTTGGATTGCAACTTTATTGTGAAGTAAGATAGTTTTATGTGCACACTTTGAATGTAATGTTGCATTACATGTAGATACAACTGCTTCCGCAAACGGTACCTACAAGATCTCCCAGGAGTCTGCAGAGGATGTTCCTGAAGACCAAGTGAATGTCACCAAGGGATTAACTGAAGCCCCGAACCAAAGTTCGGAAGATATTGACATCTCTAACTTCAGCCCCACCAGTAAAGGCAAGCCCCGGACATATCCCACTACTTTATTTACACTGCAATCTATGTCTATTTATATTATATCTTGCATTAAGTCTAGGAGTTGAAATGAAACCCTAGTTGCATAAAATCTTAGGAATCCAATGTATTGTACCGAGTCCTTATCACTTAGATGCTCTGCTAAATAGGACCGGTAAAAGTCGGGTGATTTCCTGTCACTCGTGCGATATAGGAGTTGCTTGTTTACAATTCTGCAACCACTATAAGGATGACGGACAGGGTCATGTACTGTATCATGACCTGGAGTTTTACCCTGTCTGTTTTGACTAAAGCTGATAAGGTCGCAGCGTGTGGTAGTAGTGGCTAAGCGTTTGAAAGTACTAGCCACATACCGCGAAATATGGTAAGCGGTAAGCCTAGTACCCAAATGGCCCGGCAAATGGACGCGCTTCCACCACTCGACTTTTATTTTATGTTTACACGCACCGACGTGTGGGAGTACGTTCTGCATGGCAGACAGGAATACGGGTTTTGTAGTCGCGCTATAGACGTATGTCCTGCACGAGTGATGTGCGTACGGTCCTGCAGTCGCTTGTGGTGGCCCTGATCCATAACTTGAAATATGAGGGAAGTGGTTGCTTCGGAATGCCTTGTTGGTATTCCAAGCGTGTGTGTTAGGTTTACCTTGCAAGGTTAAATCCGATTCGAATCGTCCGCCTCTCACGAGGATTGAGACTGCTTATCCCTTCTGCCACATCGAGTAAAAAGTGTAATTGTTGATGGAATAATCTTGATGGATGATAATCACTACCTTGTTTGCTTAGTGTAGGTGCTAATCTAGAATAAATACTCAACTAGAAGATGAAAGCTAAAACTTGAAAGTAGTTCATACTCTTTGTTGCTTTTCAGCTGAAAATAAACCCAGAGCCTTTACAATGCCGTCATTTGTCTAGTTACGGGCTAACGTATACCCAACCCCGGGTAAGCCTTGCTGAGTATTAGTATACTCAGCCTTGCTAGTTATATGTTTTACAGGTAATATCTTGAAGACCCTACTCTTCCCTTGCCTTGGCCCTGTGCTCTTTCAGAAGGTTGCTCCGTGGAATGGGATCCATCCCCGGCCAGCACTGGTGATATCGAGTGATGTCGTGCTCGGGCTTAGCATGACATCCGTCTTGACGACGTATTGTAATCATCGCGTATGTTTTCCGCTGCCAAAAACCATAGCATTAGCAGTTTGTAATGTACTGCTTTTGAAAACTCTTGTAATATAAATCCCTGTGATGTAAAAATGTGCTGGTGATTGTATCTCTGGACTCACCTTCGTGTGAGGTAACCTTATTTGATCCTGTGTATCGGTGGTTTATCGGGACGTTACCCGACAGGCCAAGGGATTATACCGTTTGAAGCACGTTGGAGCCCTCGGGAGTGGACTCGCGTACTTGAGCCGGTATAATTCAGGTTGGTTCTGCCACAGCTGGTATCAGAGCTATAAGGTTACCCTGGAGATACATTTTACCTTAAAAATGCTTTCAGTATAAAAGTTTGACCAACAAAATGCTTGGCAAAACCGCGTTGGATTCGTTAAGGATTGAGCTTAGTACGTAAAGCCCTAGGGTAATGTTTATAAGGGAAATAGAGGTGGCTATAGTATATGTATATATAACTCTAACTACCAGCATTACTTTTCTGTCAAAACTTAAATTCATGTACAACCCAACTTTTCTTTCTGTAACGACACCTTCGATGGTGAGGTAAGGAGGTAAGGATCCTCAGCCAACTGAGGGAGCTTGGCCTTCCCGTCGGTGATGCGAACCGAACGCTGTTTCTCAAGCAGTGGCCTACTTGAGATGCTGCAAATATACCAACTTCGGTTGACTATATTGGGAGTATATAGTTCGGTATGGGGTATGAATAGCGACACCCCCGTATTTTTGCGGTACCCCCGTGAATACGTTGTTCCGATAACGTATGTTAACGTTGTCTGTACGGCGGTAATTGTACAGATGCTGTTTCTATAGTGAACAGTAATGATTGGGAACGCTTTCATGACATGCTGGCATGAAAGGTTCGGTATATATATCTCGTGTTTTTTTTTGTAGGTACGCTAACCTCGTTACGTAAGTTTGAACGTAAGAACGACTAGTATATATATAGGGAGAGACGTATTTATATGATGCCACCGTGCTTAACCACGTAAGACCAAGATTACTTGGCAGTTATTTTTGTTTGTGAGGACGTGTAGAACGTGCATACATCATGACATTTTGGATTGACCTGATTGCCTTGGTTGTTACGTTGATGTACTGAAATATGTGCTTGTATCTGAATGCCTGTTTTGACTTTGTGTGGTGGGAGTCAACGTAATCTGTTAGGCTAAGTGGAATGGGTCATGCTTGGACTTTATCGCCGATCTTAACTTAACGGCCAAATCAAACCCTTGATCTTGTTTTGGAGCTGTTTCGGCAAAACCATTGAATTTTTTTTTCTTTCCTTTGATGGTTACATCTTGATAATCATCAGCAAAACCTTCAATCCATCATTCAGTGATTCATCCATCCTTTCATGATGTTGTACCTTACATTGTTGGTTATTCTGGTTACAACATCTGAAAGTTGCACCTTCAATTTTTGCTCAGATGACTTAGGATAAATTGAAAAGATTTATGACCATAATTACTTTTTGAATACAATTCTCCCAGCAAAAGTTATGCATCATAACATATACCATCTTTGGTCAGTGCATGGTGTTGCATCGTCATCGAAAACCCGTAGACTAACTAACGGGTGTGCCTCCAGTACAACTAGGGGTTGTTCTGGGTTTCCTAAGTCTATCTTGCTGCTGTTGGCACTACAGGGTTGCGATTCCTCTTTTGTGGTGGCGTTTAATCACATGACCATGATGCCTTGTCGGAACCTAAGGCCTCATGTGCGCTGCAGCCATATGATTGAGCCATTAGGAGCGCACTGGTGACTAGGTATATGTGACGTAACCCCACTGCAATCTCTTCTTATGCAACCTTACTAGTGTCCTAACTTTAGATCCTCGCCCAAGGATATAGACCTACCCAAGTGTTCGTTATGAGAGAACGGTTGCGGAGTGTGAGTCATGTGCATCACTAACTCATGAGGGTATGCATCATACTTCATGCATTTCATACGTGCATACATTGCAAGTATCATCATCCTTGCATCATGGTGTATGCATCATTTGGTCAGCATCATGGTAATTGCATTGTGTCTTATGCACCATCTTGATCGTACATGGAATTCTCCATCCTCATGTTGCACCATCATTGAAATCATACATTACAACGGTGCATCATATTCATGATTATATATCGAGCATTGCACTCTAAGCTGAAGCATTTTATCATTATTCCTTGATTGCATTGGTATAAATAGGCATGTTTTGCAATCAACATTATCTCAATTATTTAGGTAATAAACTCTGAGCAAGAATGTTTCAAATATCACTTATCAATCTCTTGTGTTATCCTCACTTGCTATCCCTAAGTTTTGTGATAAATGTCGCCGACATTTATCGTCCTCATGTTGTGATTTTAGCTCTATGAGAATTTGATCACCTTTTCCTCTCTTATCTTGTCAAACTCATCTATGTACAATCTCTTCATGATCTCGATATACTCATCTCGTCATGCTCTCATCATCAACCTCAATCTTCTCTGGTGTGATTGCTTCTTGCCACTTCTGATGTGTGATTTGCTTCTCTTTCCTTAAAAGTCTTTCGCCCGAATCTCGGGGCGAGATTCTTTTTAGGGGGGGAGGCTGTGACAGTTCGTGTAATTGTAATGTTAGACATATATTTTGTTAGTGTGAAATATGTATTTGTTAGTATAAAGCTTGTGCGTGTTTGTGTGAAGCTTTTGAAAATTTAAAGTGCAAGTAAAAAGGGGTATTTTTGTAATTACAGAAAAACCTAGGGTTGTTTTTGCAAAATGTATTTGGAGAAGGATAATTTCGAAATAAGTGAAAGGTGGTTTTGTAAACATGTTTTTCTTATGTTATCCCTTGTAAAAAATATATATGTTTATTTGAAAGTTGAATTTGAAATGTGTGTGTTGAAGTGTGTAAAAATTTTGGGTAAAATGGTAAAAATAAGGGTATTTATGTGATTTTATAAAAGTACAAATCCTTTTATGCAAATGTTTGATTTACAAAAATAACATTCAAATTTACTCAGGACTAAAGTGTAAAAGTGCAAGTCATCATGACATGTCTATCCAATCATTATGACAAGTCTATCCCGTCATCATGACGTGCCATAAATGCTTGCATTTAGGTCCTGAGTATTATAAAATTTTACTCTTCAAGAAAAAAGCAATTCAAATCCAATTTTTGTTCAAAACTTCGCGTGTAAAAATATGAATTTTGAGTTTTTGAACTTGGGCCCTAAAGCAATGTTGTAGAGTTTGAAAAACTCTCCAACTTTCGTTTTGGGCATTTCTTCATTTGGGTTTTAAATCAACGGAAAATTTTGTTTTACAAATAGGTCCCTGCAGTTTTTAGAAATTGCGCATAAGTCCTTGGGAAATCTCTTTTCCCTTTCTCCTCTGTTTCTCTTCTCCCTGGCGTGTCTTCCTTTTTCTCCCCACCGGCAGCACAGCCTCCTTCTTATCGACTCCCTCTCTCTCTTCTCCTCCACCCGGTTCGGCACAGGCGGCACAGGAGGCTGGAGGCGCGCGTGCGGGCGCTTGGCAAGTGGGCCCGGCACAGACGCGCGGACGCAGACGCGGCCCCAGGCGGCACGCGGAGCGGCGACGGCTGGAGCGCCGGCGCAGGCGTGCGCGAGGGCTGGGCGTGGGCCCGAGCACGGCGGTGTGCGCGGCTCCAGGCGCGCGCGGGCGCTGGGTGCTGGGGCGAGCAGCGGGCGCCAGGCGGCTCACGGCTGGCGGGGCGGCGCGTGTGAGCCGCAGCAGGCGGGCGAGCGCGCACAGGAGGCGTCGGGGCGCACAGCTACGGGCGCCAGCGCGGCAGAGCAGGAGCGGCCCGAGCGAGCGGCGTGAGCTGAGCCAGTGAGCGCGGATGCAGGGAGCTAGTGTGGGCGCAGCGTGCACGGGTGAGCGGCGCCAGAGCGGAAGCAACGGCTGCAGTTGGCGCGTGCGCGCGGGAGGAGCTACAGCAACAGCTGCAGGGCTGGCAGCCGCGGCACACGGGCGGTGCAAGCAAGACGCGACGCGGACCAAGGAACGCGCGCGGCTCAGGCGTGCGCGGATGAAACTGAAGTGCAGCAGCTCAGAGCCGACCCGCACGGAGAGCAACGAGGCCGCGCACGGCAATACCTTGGCAAGGACGGCCGCGGAGGAACCTATGACGCGGCAAGGCCGAGGCGAGCGCGAGTCCGGCAGTAGGAAGGGCTGCGCAGGGCAACGGCGTGCAAGACGACAGCGTCTAGCGCATAGAGGTGTCTCCGCTGGATGCGCTCAAGCCGCAACCGAATTGGTGTACAGGAAGGTCGCACGCGATGCGGGAAGTGCTGCAGCGCGACGATTCGAGGCGGACCCGCCCAGGGGGCAGTAGAACCACGCGTGGAGAACGTCGGAGGCCGTCGAGGAGAAGGCAACGGACGAAGTCCGGCGGCACTGCGGACTGCTCGTAGAGAGTTTGGAGGTGGCCAGGAGCGAGCAGACCTCGATCCTAGCGGAGGCGGAGAAACGCTTATGGCGCGGCAAGTCGGAAGGAGAAGTTGCGGAGCAAGGGCAGCGGTTGGGCGTGACGAGCTCGGAGGAACCTCGATGCAACCAAGCACGGCAGTCCTGCAGGAAGCTACGCGGGTGTGCCGGCCGTGTTTCAGTGGCACACGTGCGTGAGCAGAAGAAGTTCAACCCGTGAGCAGGAAAACCCAGGAGGTTCGCGGAGGAGTTGTCCTAGCGAACCAATTCGACTCTGTCGTCTCGTCCCAGGGGTCCACGACACCCAGCAACTCCTATCTCTCGTCGATCGTCCGAGCAAGACCACAACACCTCAAGAAAGCTCATGAACCCTTTCATCGAGCTTTTCTCTTCGCAAATCCTGTTCGCCACGGGAATTCACTTTCCGTCCATTTTTTTCCACAACCATGGTTTGCCCTGACCTACTAAATCTTCTTAATGCCGGCAATCCCTTTGCCGGAATTTCGTTGTTATCTTCCTGTTCTTTGTTTTCCCCGACCAGGGACTTGATTGCTATGTTTTAGAAAGTTCTAGGGTGTCCTTTGTAAAATTTCCAAAGTTTTCTTTATTTCAAATCAGTGAACTTCTACATTTCATAGATTTTCATAGAAAGTTCATAAAAATGTAAAATCAGTTTTGTTTGAAACCCTAAGTCAAACTCTACAAGTTGTATGTTGTGATCTTGAGTTGAAGTCTTTGATGTGTGGTCTAGGTCAAATGTTAGGGAATGAATGTTTTATTGTGCTTTATATTGTATGCTTGTGTTATAGCTGAAAAATAAGCCATAGAATATATATCTTAAGTAGAGTTGTGTGATATCTAGTTAATCCTCATACGAAGTGCTCATGTCCCTACCATCAAGACTTTTTCCTTGTCCTGATTGCAGTCTTCTTAAAGTCCTTTCCGTATAAGGATCCTCGTTAGTTCATGTGTGTCTGTTGTTTAGCATATACATCTCTGCAGCTGCGTTTCAACATCAACTTTTGGTTCATCCGCTAAGCATCTGTTTCCTTTGAATCTATGATGTTTCTGTGTAACAACTGTCAGCCGATGCCCTTCTTTTGGTATGCTTCTACCCTCGGCTGGTTAGTTGATCCGGTTGTTACCCTTCTAATATCGGCTACTGCCGATATAGTTCTTTTGCTCTGTTCTACATCGGTTGAACATAGTCGATGCACCAGAGATGCACACACACGATCTTAAGATTCTTGCTATCGGCCGATCCAAGCCGATTCAAGTTGTTTTCTATATTAGTCAAATATAGCCGATCAATCCTTAGTCTTCCTATCCTTATCCACATACTTCTATCAGCCGATTTATCGACTGAGAGATCGGCTATATACCTATCGGTCACCTACCCTCAATCACACTCCAATCGGCTGTACATCACTCAATTATTGTGCTGACGTAATCGAGCCGATGGAACCACACCTAGTTACCCAAGATAACACTTAAGCACATCTTAGTTAAGACAGAACTGCTTTAGGAATCACCCCTCTGCTAAAGTAATCGAAGCCTTCATCGATCATCTAGGAACCCGATGCACCTTTCAATCGAATAAACCTCTGTTGTTTCCAATTGGCTCTGTTGTAACCCTCAACAAGTAGCTGATTCTAATTAGTTGTTCCCCTATAGCTCTGTCTAAGTTTAGTTTCAGATCTTTTTGGTTGTTATGTGAGTAGTATGTTAAATGAGTGTTGGATTGCAACTTTATTGTGAAGTAAGATAGTTTTATGTGCACACTTTGAATGTAATGTTGCATTACATGTAGATACAACTACTTCCGCAAACGGTACCTACAAGATCTCCCAGGAGTCTGCAGAGGATGTTCCTGAAGACCAAGTGAATGTCACCAAGGGATTAACTGAAGCCCCGAACCAAAGTTCGGAAGATATTGACATCTCTAACTTCAGCCCCACCATTAAAGGCAAGCCCCGGACATATCCCACTACTTTATTTACACTGCAATCTATGTCTATTTATATTATATCTTGCATTAAGTCTAGGAGTTGAAATGAAACCCTAGTTGCATAAAATCTTAGGAATCCAATGTATTGTACCGAGTCCTTATCGCTTAGATGCTCTGCTAAATAGGACCGGTAAAAGTCGGGTGATTTCCTGTCACTCGCGCGATATAGGAGTTGCTTGTTTACAATTCTGCAACCACTATAAGGATGACGGACAGGGTCATGTACTGTATCATGACCTGGAGTTTTACCCTGTCTGTTTTGACTAAAGCTGATAAGGTCGCAGCGTGTGGTAGTAGTGGCTAAGCGTTTGAAAGTACTAGCCACATACCGCGAAATATGGTAAGCGGTAAGCCTAGTACCCAAATGGCCCGGCAAATGGACGCGCTTCCACCACTCGACTTTTATTTTATGTTTACACACACCGACGTGTGGGAGTACGTTCTGCATGGCAGACAGGAATACGGGTTTTGTAGTCGCGCTACAGACATATGTCCTGCACGAGTGATGTGCGCACGGTCCTGCAGTAGCTTGTGGTGGCCCTGATCCATAACCTGGAATATGAGGGAAACGGTTGCTTCGGAATGCCCTATTGGTATTCCAAGCGTGTGTGTTAGGTTTACCTTGCAAGGTTAAATCCGATTCGAATCGTCCACCTCTCACGAGGATTGAGACTGCTTATCCCTTCTACCACATCGAGTAAAAAGTGTAATTGTTGATTGAATAATCTTGATGGATGATAATCACTTCCTTGCTTGCTTAGTGTAGGTGCTAATCTAGAATAAATACTCAACTAGAAGATGAAAGCTAAAACTTGAAAGTAGTTCATACTCTTTGTTGCTTTTCAGCTGAAAATAAACCCAGAGCCTTTACAATGCTGTCATTTGTCTAGTTACGGGCTAAAGTATACCCAACCCCGGGTAAGCCTTGCTGAGTATTAGTATACTCAGCCTTGCTAGTTATATGTTTTGCAGGTAATGTCTTGAAGACCCTACTCTTCCCTTGCCTTGGCCCTGTGCTCTTTCAGAAGGTTGCTCCGTGGAATGGGATCCGTCCCCGGCCAGCACTGGTGATATCGAGTGATGTCGTGCTCGGGCTTAGCATGACATCCGTCTTGATGACGTATTGTAATCATCGCGTATGTTTTCCGCTGCCAAAAACCATAGCATTAGCAGTTTGTAATGTACTGCTTTTGAAAACTCTTGTAATGTAAATCCCTGTGATGTAAAAATGTGCTGGTGATTGTATCTCTGGACGCACCTTTGTGTGAGGTAACCTTATTTGATCCTGTGTATCGGTGGTTTATCGGGACGTTACCCGACAGGCCAAGGGATTATACCGTTTGAAGCACGTTGGAGCCCTCGGGAGTGGACTCGCGTATTTGAGCCGGTATAATTCAGGTTGGTTCTGCCACACAGTAGTTTTCTTTCTCTCATCCCCTTCCTTCAGCCATTAGCAACCGCACCTAATACAACTTTCCTTCTCTCGTAATGGCTTCTTCTTCCTCTGCTTCCTCCGCCATTTTCCTTCGAGTCCGAGTCCACCCGAGAAGCCACTCCAGAATACGACCCCATTGCCGCCTACGAGGCCTGCGCTCCTCTGCATTGGGATGCAGAGGAGTGGGACTTCCAGACCTAGTCAGAGGATGACGAATCGCTGACTGATGGTGAAGGCCTCCAGCTTCTCCTCGGTGGGAGCTGGATGAAGATGACGAGGACGACACGTCCTGGGAGGAGGACTTCTTCTCCTCGGAAGAAGAAGCCGATTCCTTATCAACCGAGGAGGACTCGATGGTAGGAGGCTACCTTCTTGGCAGATCATTGGAGGATGACGATGACGATGACAATGATGAAGAAGCCGAAGACAGCAGCGGCTCCAGCAGCGATAGTGGCGGAGACGATGGTGGTGACGACGACGGCAGCGACGACGATAGTGACGCCAGCATGGCTCCTCCGATCAAGCGCCGCAGAGTCTCTGGCACCTACTGGTAGTAGATCGTAGGATTAAGCTGATAGATCGGCTCTAGGAGCAATTGGCTCCCCTTTTGTACTCACTTCCCCTTATAAATAAAATCCTTTTATTTTAACCACAACTTGTCAAGAAGCCGATCTCTTGGGAGCCGATGGCATCGCATCGGTTCCTTTCCTTAAAGTGCCGATCTGGATTTGAGTTGATTCTCAAATCAATTCCATTTTTCGCTTAAATCCAGAACCTTCCCAAAATAGATCTTCAAAGATTCCCTGAATCCAAGTTATTCGCCAAAACCCTTTGCTCATAAACCCTAGTCACAAAGACCCGGACCAAAGCCTTAGAGCACGAACTCAAACTTGCACCGCCAACCCTAGATCCAGTTTCCAGGTTCTCGATCTTCGTTGTGGTTTCCGATGGCGGGATCTTCGAATGACAATGCAGGTGTCCTTGGTTTGAAGGTAAAACTCCGACCTTTGCTAATTTAATACAGCAATTACTAGATCCCTTGCACCATTAAATGATCTTTCTCTGGTTATTTGGCTTTTATTGATTCTTTAGGTTTCAGATATTCTCTTGCCGCATCCTTCTTCCCCCAATTCTTTTTGTCTCATGCCTCGTTCTTAAGAGAAACCCGTAGATCTGATTTCTTGTGAGGCCAATCGAATTCCGTTCGTGAGCCAAAACATAGATTTAGATACCTGGGCCGATAGCCTACGTGCTTGGCCAAATCCTCCAGAGGGCTGGGTGACCTGGTATAGCAGAGTAGCAAAGACCTACCAGCCTACATGGGAGACCATAGGGATAGCTGATGCTCTGTCTCTGTCTCTATCCCCTCTTGAGAAGAACGAGAACCTTCTGAAAACCATCGGCTACTTTTGGTCCGATGCCTTGAACTGCTTCTTATTTGGCCACGGGCCGATGACTCGAACCCTCCTAGACGTAGTAATGATTACTGGTTTGGACATCTCATCATCTTGCCCCTCTGCCTTCAAACTGCCCGAAGTCCCCTTCAAACTGTCCTCCAAAATAGAGTGCACAAATTGGGGTGCATACCTGAACTGACATATCAAAACCAAAGGCCCTGTGACTGAGAAGGAACATACGGCCTTTCTGAATCTTTGGTTGGAACACTTCTTATTCTGCGGTCCTTCCCTTGCCCCAACCAAGAACTATCTCCACTAGCATATGAACTGGCCAAAGTTGGTCTTGGTAAATTGTTCCTTGGGGAAGTCTATAGATATCTCCACCTAATGTCCTTGAGCCTACTTACCCAAAAGAAACTCAGGACTGGTGGTCCCTAGTGGTTCATCCAGTTATGGGCTCACCTATATCTTCAGGACTTCATCCCAAACTTCCCTGTCTTGGCCAATAACTCCTTTCCAGATTAGAGTGGGAGGTGAATCAGGTGTACCAGTTTTGGCCAGGCTCTGTACAGTTTTCCTGGCAGCAAGTTGAACCCCTCAGCTGCTTCAAACTGGTTTGGGATTTTCTATAGGGGTCTGGACAACCCTATCTTCCTTCCCTATACTAATTCTGAAATTTTCGAGAACCGAATCACCTTTAGATTGGCTGATTTTGCCGATGATGATAGCACTCGATTTTTATACTCTATCATGATTCGCCCTTGCTTCCTTCTAGTTGGCATGAGCACCTCTAACCGAATCATCAGGCCCGGTTATGAATTCTACAAGCTGGTCGTAGCAGCCCAGCAATTTGGTCTCGGGCATGTTCCTCCCCACTTCTTCCTTCACCATTTGACAACAAGTAGAGCTGATTTGTCTGATGCCCTTAACAACCAAAGATGCTATAGCCTATTCACTAATCTTCTCCTTCCAATCCCCGTTGACCTTTCGTTCACCTCTTCAGCCATAGGATTCGAGAACTGGTGGTCATTGTGGAAGACTCATATCTTCCGAAAAGCCCTGGGGCCGATGCTGCAACAGATTGACGCTGAATATGAAGCCCCTGAAGGAGAGGTATTACCAACAGTTGAGTATTTCCTCCTGACTCCACTTAGCCCCTTCTCTGATTCCATTCATTTTCTCTGCAGCAGGAAGATGGTTTGGAGCCCAGAAACGATGATGGCTCCACCTTCCAGTTTTCACCAGTTGCCCCCATGGTCCTTTTCGGCAGAAACGTACCTCCCCCATCAAAGGCCATCATGCGGATCCAGCCTGGCTCCGCGAAATCAACTCCCAAGCAGAAGCAATCCTCTGACGTTGCTGCCTCTCGAGCCCAAATGAAGGCGAGGAAGATGACTGCCAGAAAGATTTAGAAAGGAGCTGGACCATCATCCACCGACCAAGAAGCTCCGATTGCCAACCAAGTTTAGATCGTCCCTCTTACAACTGATCCTCTGAACATGTATATTTCGGTTTAACTGCTCTTTCCTTGCTTGTAGGCTGATATCGTAGATGTTTCTAGCGGGGAAGAGCCAGCGCGCCAAGAAAACCCAACTCAAGAGGTCCCAGAGGATCCTTTGACGACAGTCAATGCCTTAGTCATCCTTTAGGATGCAATCCTGATGACTCCAGAAGACCCCGCAATGCTAGCTGATACCTTAGTCGGCCTTTAGGATCTGATGGAGCAGATCGTCATCACATCTGCTGTCGGTCCTTCTGCGCAGGAGCCCATTGTCATCTTGTCAGCTACCAGTCTTCCTCCAGAAAGGGTACATCTACAGGAGCCAATCGCCACTACATCGGCTGTTACTCCTTCTCCAGACAGGGTGCGTCCTCAGGAGCCGATCGTCTCTTCATCAGCTATCACTCCTTCTCCAGAACAGGTATGTTTTATCGTCAAGTCGCTTGCATCTCCCTTTCCCTCGCCGTATTAATTTTATACCTTCTTTCAGGATCTGAACCTCTTGAAGTTACTTTCATTTGACCCAGCATCCGTCGGCTCGGCCATACTAGAAGTCGATGATCATCAGCCAGATCCAACCGGTGTCGCCAGCCAACTTCTCCGCGTGAAGGGCCTTCTGTCAGCTCCGATTGATGCCTTGGTCTAGGATTACGATGCAGTGAGGCAGATTCTTAAGGAAATCAAGTCTCAACTTCCAAAAGTCCTTCAGATCAAGCTCTGGCCAACCGGGCACCTCCCTTTCTTTCGGGCAAAGGTAGAACAAGCTCGGCACAGGATTGAAGCTCATCGCTCTCAAGCCCCCTTGAAGGCCGACATTGTCAAGAGGTGCCGATTGCTTAATGAGAAGAAGGCAACTTTAGATGCCAAGACTGATACATCTGCGCACTCTCAAAGGCTTCAACTTCTGGAGAAAGAGTTAGAGGACCTCAAGGCTAAGGTCCGGGCAACCGAGCAGCGCATCCAGGAAGAGAAGAACCTTGTTGCCAGCTCCAAACGAGAAGCAGAAGACTTGACCGCCCAACTGAAGATAGAACTCACAGAGCTGAACACTTTGAGTAGGCAGGTGGTGTCGGGAGACGACAAGGATGATGAAGCAGTGATTGCTGAAGCTGATCGCGTCCGCCTTGAGGCCATCACCGCCATTGACGAGTTCCTTCGGTAGACTTCCTTGTAATCAGCCCTTGTAAGATAAACCTGCATGTATCCGAATTAAGATTCTAAAGTCGATGGTTGTACATCGGCTATTCGATCAACTCAGTGCGGTTGAGTACAAAGTACTCTTTTTTTTGTATATATGTGGCCCGACTGCACGTATCGGCCCTCTTTCCTTGTGTCCAGCCTGATGTGTAACATCGGCTTTCACCTATACGGGTCATCAGGTCCTATTGGCTCATATCCTAATGTGTAGCGTCAGCTTTCTCTTGTGCGGGCCAACTGAACGTATCGATTCATAGCCTGATGCGTAGCATCGGCTTTATTGCTCATCATCCCACATACTTGGGAAGTACTTCTTGAGATGTTGACCATTGAGCGAAACCGGGAACTTGACGCCATCTAACTCCTCAAGCATATATGCGTTCCCAGATAGGACTTGGTCAACCCTATAAGGCCCGTGCCAGTTTGGAGACCATTTGCCATACGCTGCATCTTTAGTCCCCAATGGTAGCACCGCTTCCCAAACCAGATCTCCAACTTGGAATTCTTTTGGCTTGACATTTTTAATGTACGCGCGGGCTACTTTGGCCTTATTTTCTTTGATGTTCTCAAGTGACCAAAGTCTGAGCTCCGTGAGATCCTCAATATTGTCGTTCATCGAAGCAGCATACACTTCAGCTGTTAAGTCATTTTGGAACTCTATGTGCCTCGAGCCAGGCGTAATCTCCCATGGTAATATAGCCTCTGTCTGTACACTAGGTGATAAGGAGAAGTTTTTGTTGCTCCATGGCATGAAATACGGTATGCCCACAATGCCTCTGATAAGACCTCATGCCAACGTCTAGGATGCTCATCGATCTTTCTCTTGATCAACTTGATAAGGCTCTGATTGGACGCTTCAGCTTGTCCATTTGCTTGGGCATAATATGGAGATGACCTAATCAGCTTGATGCCCATGTTAGTAGCCAACTTCTTGAACTCCTCTGAAATGAAGACCGAACCTCCATTTGTTGTAATGGTCTGAGGAATTCCGAACCTGTGAATGACATGCTCTTTAACAAAATTAATGACATCCTTAGATGCTACCGACTTCACGGGAACTGCCTCCACCCACTTGGTAAAATAATTTGTGATGGCCAAAATAAACTGGTGGCCTTTGCTGGATGGAGGATTAGTTTTGCTGATCATGTCCACACCCCAGCCTCTGAACGGCCATGGTTTGATGATAGGGTTCATTACTAACGCTGGTACCATCTGAATCTTCCCGAACCTCTGACATGCCTGACATCCTTTATAATATTTGAAGCAATCTTCAAGCATGGTGGGCCAGTAATACCCCGATCGCCTAATCAGCCACTTCATCTTATGAGCCGATTGGTGAGTCCCACAAGTGCCTTCGTGGACTTCATGTAAGAGCCGATTGGACTCAATCAGCCCCAAGCATTTGAGCAACAAACCTTCTAAAGTCCTGTAGAACATGTCAACCCCTATCAGGACGTACTTCATGGCCTTGTAACATATCCTCTTGGGTGCCCCCCCGAGCCGAATCCTTCAAGTAATTGAAGATATCGGCTCTCCAATCTCCTTAGTCCAGTAGGTGTACCTAAAGATCGGCTCTGTCCGCCACAGCCTTGTATCCCGAAGCCATCTGTGCCAGATCATTGGCCTCTGAATTTTGTGTCCTAGGTATCCAATAGAAATTTATGTACCTAAATTGGACCATTAGCTCTTGACATTGTACCCATAACGGGAAGAGCAACTCGCTCTCACACCTATACTCCTCTATGAGCTGAGAGATCACCAATTTTGAATCTCCAAAAATTTTCACTGCTTCAGCTCCGGCCTCAAGAAGCAACTCCATACCCTTACACACCGCTTCATATTCCGCCATATTATTGGTGCAAGCGGTAGTTAATCTGATTGAAAAAGAATACACTGCCCCCAAGGCGACACAAGTAGGATACCTATGCCACATCCATCTCCACAAGCCGATCCGTCGAAGTACATGGCCCATGCGCGTATGGAGAGTGCTGCTATGTCAGTATTGATCCTTTCTGCGATGAGATCCACCAACGCCTGCCCTTTGACTGCCTTCACGGGTTGGTATCGGATATCAAACTCTGACAATGCAAACATCCACTTCCCAAGTCGGCCTTTCAACACAGGAGCCGATAGCATGTGCTTGATAACATCCGATTTGCAGATGACGATTGTCTCGGCTGATAGCAGGATATGACGAAGCTTTGTGCATGTAAAGAACAGACAAAGACATAACTTTTCAATATCAGGGTACCTTGTTTCCGCATCTAGCATTCTTCTGTTGAGATAGAACACAACCCTCTCTTTGCCGTCATGCACTTGTATTACTACTGAAGCGATGGAGGTGTCACCTACTGATAAGTACAGGTAAAATAGCCTATCTTGTTGGGGTGGAACTAACACGGGTGGTTTTGACAGATACTCCTTAATCTCTTCAAATGCCCATTGCTACTCTGCCCCCCAGCGAAACTCATCATTGGCTTTAATTTTCACCAACTCCATAAAAGGCTCAATCCGTCTGGAGAGATTGGAAATAAACCTTCTGACAAAGTTGATTTTACCAATGAGCTGCTGGAGCTCCCTCTTTATAGTAGGTGGCACCATTGTTTTTACAGCTTCTTGACTCTTTAGGCCGATCTCGATTCGTCTTTCATGTACCAAGAAACCCAGGAATTGACCAGCCGATACGCCGAAAGCACATTTCTTCATATTCATCCTAAGCCCGAACCTTCTGGTTCGTTCCAGAACTTGCCGTAGGTCCCCCAAGTGTCCTTGAACCGACACAGATTTCACTACGACGTCGTCAATATAAATCTCCACCAACTTGCCGATCAGATCGTAAAAAATGTAGTTCATGGCACGTTGATACGTAGCACCGGCATTCTTCAATCCAAAGGTCATAACCACATATTCGAACAGTCCTACTACCCTAGGCACTCTGAACGCGGTTTTGTTTATATCCTCCAGAGCCATGAAGATTTGGTTATAGCCGGTGTTGCCGTCCATGAAACTCAAGATCTTATGACTGGCAGCTGCGTTGATCAATGTCTCCGTGACAGGCATCAGGTATTCGTCCTTTGGAGTAGCCCTGTTGAGGTCTCTGAAGTCTACACAGACTCACCATCGGCCATCTTTCTTTTGCACAGGTACGACACTTGAAATCCACTCGGCATACCTGCAGGGCCTGATGAATTCTGCTTCTAGCATTTTTTTCACCTCTTTCTTGACTTCCACCAAAACTCAGCCTTCATTTGCCGCGCTCACTGCTGAGATGGCTGAAATCCCTTCTTGAGAGGGAGCCGATGCTGAACTATGCTTCTGTCCAACCCAAGCATCTCTGTATAATCCCAGGCGAAGCAATCTGCGTACTCCTTTAGCAAAGCTATCGTCGACTCTCGTAGACACGGGCATAACTTTTTGCTGATAAATGTTGGTCATGGCTTATCCCCAGGACCAATATCAACTTCTTTGAGCTCGTCAGCCGATGTAAACCCATATCCTAATTTTCCGTCATCTATTATGTCAACGCTGCAGATGGACAGAGAAGATAACAAAAAGAGTTTCGGCCGATCGTTGAGATCAGCCACTTTATAACCCTCATTGATCTTTGAAATTTTACAATTGAAGTATGGCCAGCTGCTAGAGCGGGCCTCCCTGTAACTGCTATGATCATGTAAAACACTTGCCATCAAAAGTTTACATTTTATTTTTTGGGGCCGATCGTGGGGATCGGCCTTGCCGAGTGCATCAAAGCAGCTCGCCCTTTGTGATTTGTCTACTCTGTAAGGCCAGTGGATAAGACCAGCCTCACCCCATTTTTTGTAGCTTCGACACGGTCGCAGCCTTCCAAACTGATCCCTGAGATCGGCTCTTGGTCTTCCGTGTCCTAGATGCTCATGGCGGCATGTGAGATCTCGATCGAGTCATCTGCATGAACCACCTCTACCTCATCTCCATCCCACTGAATTAGACATTGATGCAGTGTGGAAGGGATGCAGCAGTTGGCATGGATCCAATCCTCTGCCAAGTAGGACATTGTATGTACTCTTGCTGTGGACGATGAAGAAAGAGGTTGGGACAGTCTTGCTTCCAACGGTCAGATCCACACTAAGGACGCCTTGTGCCTCTGATGTTTGGCCATTGAAATCGCTCAGTGTGATGTTGGTCTTGATCAGATCTCTAGTGGACCGCCCCAATCGATGCAGCGCTGAGTACGGCATTATGTTAACTACCGCTCCTGTGTCGACCAACATCTTGTTGACAAGATAGCCGTTTATGTAAACCATGAGATATAAGGCCTTCAAATGCTTGTAGTTCTTTGCTCGGGGCTTCTCAAATATAACTGGCCGCAGCCCCAAGTCAAGCTGGGCTACCGATAATTCTTCACGGCCTCGGGCGTGGAACTCCTCGGGGAGTAAAACACCATATGTGCATCAGCCAATGTCTTCGCATCGGCTCTTGTTGATTTTGGATGCCACTTCTTCTTGGGAGGGTGTGACTCCTTTTTCTGGGTGTAATGGACTTCATCCGCCAAATCCGGACGTGCCTTCCTCAGTGTCTCGAGATATCTGGCCTTAGCTTGCTCTAGGCTACGCAGCCGCTGTACCCTGCGTTTCTGGGAACGGTTAAGTCCATCAGGGCACCAGCGCGGCCGGTGATACTTATCCTCCTCCTCTTCAAAGTCCACCCTTCTTCATGGTGGCTGAATCTATTCATGCTGGGACGGCACAGGTCCCAACAATCGAAAAACCGAGACCCCTTCTGCATCACGCTTCCGAGATCCGCACTCCGGGCAATCCTTAGTAGTTGGCAATTGGATCATGCCAGAGTCCCAGCAATACTTGAAGAACGAGCAATGCCAATGATCACGCGTGTCTTCCCGCTTCTTCAAACTTTTCCCAGTACTGCGTTCGTACTCTTCCTCCTCCGACTCGCGCTGGAGACGTTGCTGGTACTGGTACTCGTACTTTATGAGGAGATCGGAAGAAGCTGGCCGCTGATTCCTGACATGCCTTATTTGTTCTTCCATAATATGTCCCTTTTCCCCTTTTTGGGGACGAAACGCAGGCCCTGCCATATTAATGCCGAGTGCGAAATCTAATTGTCGCCTCGCAGACCGGTCATAACCCTCCACCATATTCACACTTGGGAAAGGCTGGGTATCGACCTTCATGGCAGTTTGACCTAAGATCAATCAGCCTTGCTCGATAGCCGATTGGATCCGCCGACGGAGTTCCTTGCAGTCACTAGTGTTATGAGTGAAAGAATGATGCCACTTGCAATATGATCTCCATTGCAGCTCTTGTGCTGTAGGAAGCTTGCAGCCTTCAGGTAACTTCAACTTCTTCTCCTTCAATAACAGATCAAATATCTGTTCAACTTTGCTCACGTCGAAGTCAAAACCTTTTGCAGGTTCCTGCATTTCACCCACTTACACAACACGGGATTTGCCCCCCCGAGTCCATACTGCAATTGCTACTTCTTGTTCATCCATCAAGATTGTTCCATCATTAGTTACACTTCTTACTCTATGTGGTAAAAGGGATAAACAGTCTCATTCATCGTGAGAGGCGGACGATTCCTGAATCGAAATTCAACCTTGCAAGGTAAACCTAACACACACGCCTGGAAAATCTAAAGATCGTTCCGAAGCAACCGTTTGCCTTTCATTCCGGGTCGTGGACAGGGCCACCACAAGCGACTGCAGGACCACACGCACACCCAATGTGTGCAGGACGTACGTCTGTAGCGCGACTACAAAACCCGTACTCCTGGTTGCCCTTGCAACACGTATTCCCACACGTCGAATCAAGTAACCAAAAGAACCAAATACATGTGGTGGTCAGTATGTCCACTTGCCGGGCCGATTGGTTACTAGGCTTACCGCTTACCATATTTCGCGGTATGTGGTTAGTACTTTCAAACGCTTAGCCACCACTACCACATATATCGACCTTATCAACTTTTAATAAAACAGACAGGGTAAAACTTCAGGTCATGATACAGCACATGACCCTGTCCGTCATCCTTATAGTGATTGCAGAGCAGTAAACATGCAATTCCTATATCGCGTGAGTGACAGGAAATCGCCCGACTTCTACCGGCCCTATTAGCGGTGCATCTATCCGATAAGGACTCGGGTACAATACATTGGGTTCCTGCTATCCATGCATCTAGGGTTTCATTACAATTCCTAGACTTAATGCATAAGTATAGATAAATAGATATAGATTGCAGTGTAAATAAAGTAGTGGGATATGTCCGGGGCTTGCCTTTATTGGTGGGGCTGGAGTCAGGGATGTTAGTATTATTATCTTCCGAACTTGGTTCGGGGCTTTAGATAATCTCTTGGTGACGTTCACTTGTTTTTCAGAAATATCCTCTATAGACTTCTGGGAGATCTCGTAGGTACTATTTGCGGAAGTAGCCGTATCTACATGCAATGCAACATTACATTCAAAATGTGCACATAAACCTATTTTACTTCACGATGAAGTTGCAATCCAACACTCATTTAACATATCACTCATATAACAACCAGAAAGATCTGAACTAAACTTAGATAAAGCTTTAGGTGGGCAACTAATTAAAATCGGCTACTTGTTGAAGGTTATAACAGAGCCGATTGGAATAACAGGGGTTTAGCTAATTGATCTGGTAAAGAAGGGAGCTATCTATGCAGTTTTAGGAAATCTGTTAATTTCCGTTTGGAAGAGAAATTGGCATGAGTAGTTTCTGTACACGAACAGAAAAGATTAGCCGATTTAGTTTCACCTAAGGTTAAAACGGCTGATAGAGATAAGAATAATAAAGGTACAGTGTTACAAGGATAGATCAAGGGAGGATCTTGCCGATTGGATTATCAGCATGTTTTTACCTAACTGCTGGTTGGTGTATCGGCTTGCCTTATTCGACGAGGGTGTATCAAGTTTAGCCGATTGACGTGCTTTGGTCATGCTTAGCAGAGGCATGTCTACTGTGCTATCTTACTGATCTAGGGCTGTGTACTTTGGTCTGGATAGCCGATTGATAGGTGCATCGGGTTCCTAATTGATCGATGAAAGCATCGATTACTTTAGCAAAGGAGTGTTTCCTAAAGCAGCTGTGTCTTAACTGAGATGTGCTTAAGTGTTATCCTAGGTAACTGGGTATGGTTGTATCGGCTCGATTACGTCAGCACAATACTCAGTTGACGTACCGCCGATGGGGTTATCTAAACCGATCTCGCTATAAGAACTAAGTGGAATGGAACACTACACTTGGTCTAGGCTGATGGGACCACAAGTGCAGAACTACACTGAAGAGGATGTGGTTGATGGGTTTGTGTCGATGGGGATATGTTTTACAGAGGTGCGGCCGATTGGAGTGTGGTTGAGGGTATGTGACCGATAGGTATATAGCCGATCTTCTCAGCCGATAAATCGGCTGATAGCAATGTGCAGATAAGCATGGGAAAACTAAGGATTGATCGCCTATATTTGACCGCTATGAGAAACAACTAGAATCAGCTTAGATCAGCCGATAGCAAGAATCCTAAGATTGTGTGTGCATCGCCCCGATACATCAACTAGGTGCACCCGCTGTAGGACAGAACAAAAGAATTGTATCGGTAGTAGCCGATACTAGAAAGGTAACAACCGTATAAGCTAACCAGCCGATGGTAAAAGCATATCAAAAGAAATACATCGGCTGACAGCTGTTACACAGAAATATCACAGACTCAATGGAAACGGATGCTTAGCGGCTGAGCTGATAGCCAACACTGAAGCATAGCTGCAGAGATGTATTGAATAAGCAGCAGATACACACGGACTAACAAGGATCCTTATATGAAGAGTGCCTTAAGGAGACGACAATCAAGACAAGGACAATGTCTTGAGGGTAGGGATATGAGCACTCGGGTGATAGTATTAACTAACTGTCACACATCTTTATTTAAAACATACATCCTATGATTACTTTTCAGCTATATCACATGCATATAACACAAGGTACAAATAAAGCATTCATTCTCCAACATTTAACCTAGATCACAAATCAACAACTTTCAACTCAAGATCATAACATAAAACTTGTAGATTTTGACCTAGGGTTTCAAATAAAACTGATTTTGTACTTTTATGAACTTCTTACGAAATTCCATGAAATGTAGAAGTTCACTGATTTGAAATAAAGAAAGCTCTGGAAGTTTTACGGAGAATACCCTAGAACTTTCTAAATCAAAGCAATTAAGTCCCTGGTCGGGGAAAACAGAGAATAGAAAGAAAATGACGATGTTCCGGCCAACGGAGTCGCCGGCATTAAGAAGATGCAGTGAATCAGGGCAAACCTTGGGGTAGCCTTGGTAGTGAAGAAGAATGGGCGGAAAGTAAATTCCCGCGATGAACAGGATTGTTGATGAGAATTGCTCGATGGTGACGAGGTTCTGTGGGTGACGAAGAAGTTTGCCGGGAAGGGTTGTCGTGGGTGGAAGATGGCCGAAGGAGTAGTCTCCGTGGTGATTCGTGGTGATAGCGGTTGAGCGATCCACGAGGGGTAAGAATTGTTGGATGTCGTGGACCATGGGACGAGACGATAGAGCCGGATTGGTTCGCTAAGCCGACTTCTCCGCGAACCTCAGGGTCCTCCTGCTCATGGGCTAAACCTCCACTGCTCACGCGCATGTGCTGCAGAAACACGATCGGCACACCCGTGTAGCCTTCTACAGGATCGCCGCGCCTGATAGCATCTCCGGCACACTGTTCCTGTACTGCTCTCACACCACTGGCCCTTAACCTGCTCGCGCGTGGCCTGTTACCTTGCACGCGCACATGCCCGCGGAATCGAGCCAAGCTGGCTACTGGCAAAACACTTCCGCTAGCCCTCACGAACACGCCGGTTCGATTCCGCTCGGACCTCCGGGTTCTGCAACTCCGTCGTTCTCCCCACCTGTTGTGACGCTATTAGGGCCGGCCTACCACCACCGCCGGTCATACGCTGCGCGTCAAATCTGCGCTGCGTTGCTCCTGCCTCGACCTTCGCATGGATGGGGGAGCTCGCCGTGCCTGGCTGCACCGCATCTCCTCCGAGCTCGTCATGCCTGACCGCCGCCTGGAGCTGAGCAGAGGGAGAGAGAGAAAACGGGTGGGGATAAGGATGGAAACCAGAGGAAGCTGCCGCCGGTGGGGAAAAAGGAAGCACCAGGGAGAAGAAAAACATAGGAGAAGGGGGAATGGAATTCCCCAAAGACTTATGCGCAAATTCAGAAAATTGCAGGGATCTTTTTGTAAAGCATAATTTTCCCATTAATCTAAAACCCGAATGAAGAAATGCCCAAAACGAAAGTTGGAGAGTTTTTCAAACTCTACAACATTGCTTTAGGGCCCAAGTTTGAAAACTCAAAACTTATATTTTTACACGTTAAATTTTGAACAAAAGTTGGATTTGAATTACTTTTGTCCTAAAGAGCGTAACTTTATAAAATTCAGGACCTAAATGCAAGCATTTATGACACGTCATAATGACGGGATAGACTCGTCATAATGATTGGATAGACATGTCATGATGACTTGCACTTTTTACACTTTAATCCTGAATAACTTTAAGAATTATTTTTGTAAATCAAATACTTGCATAAAAGGACTTGTACTTTTATAAATTACATAAACACCCTTATTTTTACCATTTTACCCAAACTTTTACGCAATTCAACACATGCATTTCCAATGCAACTTTCTGGATAAATATATATTTTTACAGGGCATAAAGTAAGAAAAACATGTTTGCAAAACTACCCTTCACTTAATTTTAAAGTTACCTCCTATCCAATTACATTTGCAAAAACAACCCTAAGTTTTTCTATAATTACAAAAGTACCCTTGTTACTTGCACTTTAAATTTTCAGAAGCTTTACACAAACACACACAAGCTTTACACTCACAAGCACATACTTTATACTAACAAATATATGTCTAGCATTACAAGTATATGAACTGTCACACCTAGGTAGGCCGATGGTAAAAAAACCGACAGTTGGCGCCCACCGTGGGGCCGATCGTTGCGATCATTGGGCGAATTTGAAGGATCTCTTCATCAACATCAATCCACTGAAGGTGGCGGATTGCTACTTGGTACATATGCATCGGCTGATCGATTCATCGAGTTCGAGATCAGATCCTTCAGCGAACGGCTACATCGACCTCGACTACTCAGCTCGACTTCACCTCGCGCTGCAACGTCGATGCACCGCGGACGCCGACCTCAACGACCCAGTTCAACTTCAGCTTGTGCCACAATGTCCGCGTGCAGCAGCGACGAGTTCGACTACTTTGACTTCGCGAGGAGGCTCAGCGGCCCGCTAGTGACTACAACTTCGCGAGAAGGCTTGCCGGCCCGCCGGCGATCACTTCGACTTTGCGAGGACGATTGGCGGCCCGCCGACAACTACTTCAACTACTCATCTCGACTGGAAACTAGTCGAGGGCGAGCCTCACAGCAACGACTACATCAACTACTCATCTCGACTTGAAAACTAGTCAAAATCGACTCCGACTAGTCGAGCTTCATCAATAAACCGTCGTAGCTCCATCAACGAGCTCCACGGCTTCATCGACATTTGTCCACGAATCAAGCTAAGTGACGTATACCTTTTCCGACTTGTTCTTCACAAGATCGGCTACCTTTATGGGTACGCTCTCGACGGGCATGAAACCCTCGGGGGCTACACCATGATCGACTGCCTATCTATCTACGTCTCTCAACAGGTATTGAAACCCTCCAGAGCTACATTTCGCCGACTACTTATCCGTGTACATCTCTCGATGGGCATGAAACCATCCAGAGCTACATTTCGCCGGCTACTTATCCGTGCACGAATCTCGATGGGCATTGAAACCCTCCAGAGCTACACTTCATCGACTACCTTTTGCGCACTGTGCATCCTCTTTGTCGCATGACAACTACTTTCTGCTCGCTGTCTCCTCTTAACAGTCGCTAATCTACTTGAGTAGCAAATGACTTAATCCATGAAACCTCGAGTCTCCAGTCATGACCTAAGCGATCCATCTTGTATGAGCGAAGGCTAGAGACCTAAGCGACTTGTACATGCTATGGGCGAAGGCTAAACTAGGACCGGGTGAACGTAAAGGGTGGACTACTCGGGAGATTTAAATGGCCTAAAAAAGAGCTCGACACAGCAATTTTTATACTGAATAAATTTTGATGTCTTCACATTATTACTGAGTACTACTCGGTATCTTTGCATTATGCTACATAATGTATGCATTATCTTTTTTTAGATCAAGCTTCGGCAACAACCCTCCAGGCATCACGGCGTGCCATCACAGTTCCGCTAGTTCCCAGGCTCGGGGCTGGGCGATGCACACTACTCGACATGGCTCCTTCGGCTCTCCTGGCTCGTAAACTCGGGGGCTGGATGCCGCAAAACTACTCGAAGATGACTCATATGAAGACTGATAGTGCAGCAGAAATCCTATGCTACCACGCTGTTAAATAAACCAGCGGGAGGCTCAATTTCACTGTGCAGAAGGCGAAGACTTTTTCTCGGGATTTCAGAGTAACACCAATGCCACAACTCTTGGATCCTTTTTCCAAACCTAAGTGTTTTGGATTCAAGGCTCGGGGGCTACAGGATACGTGTCATCGACTACTTATTATTTTTGGAATATACTCGAAGGATAAGAAAAGAAGATTCAAGACTAATTTAGCGCTCAGCTTGATTCTTCGATTCAACCTAAGGCTCGGGGGCTACTCATATGGAGTGCGATTTTCCATCGCACCCCATACAAAAGAAGACTTGAAGCTATTCGGGGCATAAGCACCTCATAGCCTCGATGCAACCAAGGAAGTACTCGATGAAGACCCTCAAGATGGAGTTTTCAGAAGAAGCCGAAGACTACTTTAGAAGTACTTGAAATGCCTGTAGTACTCGGCTATGAAGAGCTAGGGGGCTTGTCAGGGATAGATCCCCTGGGTACCACAAGGAAGCTACCCGTGAGGAAAAAGAAGTCTGATTCTTACTAGGATTCCACTGTAATCCGATTAGGACTCATACCTTGTAATCCTACTAGGACTCCTACCTTATAATCCTACTAGGAACCCCGTCCCCTGGGGTATATAAAGGAGGGCTGGGATACCTAGATAGGCAGAGAACCAACAGAGAGTAGCCAACAGGCAACTCAATACCCAAGCGCAGGGCGCAATATACAACACCCCAAAAAGGACGTAGGGTGTTACGCTAATCAAGCGGCCCGAACCTGTCTAAATTTGTGTCTTGTGTCCTTGCATTCACCTTGAAGTTCCAGATCCGGTGATCCCTCACCAAATAATCACCTACCTTAGGGTATTCCTAGGTAGGCCTATGGTAAAAACACTGACAGTCAACTCGACCCCCTCCTTCTCTGAAATACGAGTCGAGTAGCATTGGTTCTTGACCTCTCTGAAGCGTTGGATATATTCCGCCAGGGTTTCCCCATGCTTCTGCCGTACTTGTGCCAAGTTGGCAATCCCTGCCTCTGCAGCTTCCGAGTGATATTGAATACGAAATTGCTCCTCCAGCTGCTTCCAGGTGCGGATCGAATCAGGGCCTAATGATGTGTACCATCCAAAGGCTGGCCCTGTGAGAGACTGCAAGAAGAACCTTACTCGCAAGGGATCCGACGCCGAGATCATTCCTAATTGCGCCAAGTATCGGCTCATGTGCTCGATGGATTTAGATCCTTTCGCTCCACTGAACTTGGTGAACTCAGGGAGCCGATACTTGGGCGGCGGGGGAATTAGGTCATAGTCACTGGGATACGGCTTAGTATAGCCGATCGCCCTCCTCTTTGGTAGAATGCCAAATTGATCTCTTCGGATGGCACTAATCTGGTCTACCGTCTGTGTTCCTGGGGCCGAGTGCACACAGTCATGACTCGGTCCGGTGGCATAAGCAGCTAGCCACGCTTGTTTGTCAGCATCTGCCCCGAAACTCCTCCAGCCGCCCTCTGCAATGAATGTACAAGATTGTTGCTGTCCGGTATATAAGCACACATGTATCCATGCGGGATCTCCTTGGGCGGCTCGCTGAAGAACTGGTGATCCACAGGATCACCTCCCACCTTGTAGACGACGTAGGCCGGGAACGCATAAGGCAGCAGTGGCTTGGCCTGGAACGGCAATTCTCCCTTATGACTCCCCAGGGTAGGTCCCGTTGGAGAGTATTGATGCTTCATGATCTCCTGGACCACGCGCAGCGCGACACGCTTGAAAGCATTCACCAGGCTCTCAGAGTGTCAATGCAGTGAGTGGGCCACCATGTAGTTTACTTCCTGGCGCAGAGCTCTGGTACGATCTTCTGAAGGGGCGGATAGGTCCACGTCATCAAGAGCGCCTTCAGGTGAAAACCCCTTCCACCTAACGCCGTGATGGCGGGTCTTCTCGAAAGAGCCAATGAGATCGGCTTTGAAGAGAGCCTTGATCTCGTCGTATTTCTGCTTGTGCTCAGCAGGCAGCTCCTCGTACATGATCGGATCCTCCCTCATCATCCCGTCAACAGAAGTCGATGTAGTTGATGAAGATTGTCCCACCAGGCATGCCAGAATGTGTTGTCGGTCAAAACCCACCGGCTAGCAGCAACAGGCAACACGATGAGCCGGGAGGCTCCCGGGACTGCTGGTGAGCCCCGGTCCCTCAGTCAACGGCCCGAGATCCAGCACACGACCTGGCGTCTGGGTTGCTAGGCGTGCCACCTGACCTTGTACCTGATCAGGAAGGTGTAGAAGTGATTTATGTTAGTTTCCTGCATGCACAGACACGTATAAACATTAGTCCGAGCCATGATCGGCTCATCGGGTGATTCCTGTTATCGGCTGTAAAGAGCCGATTGTATCTTGTATCAGATCGGATCTAAGTATTTGAATAAAGCGCGTATATCCGATGGTAATATAAAACTTGCTCTGTAACCATTAAGCTAATCCAATCTACGATGGTTAAAGCTTTCACTGCATAACCGGAACATCCTACACGTAATTGAGCCTAACAGATACGAAAGGTAACAGAATAATAACCTAAAGAGAGGCCTAAAAACCAACAGAGCTGATTCCCGGAACAATCCCTCTTTAGGTTGATACAAAGTATCTAGCGTACTGCCAGAACGTTCAACCTGTTTGAAGGGCCTAATCGTGCAGATATTAAGCTAAATCTTTGATGAACAAAGACTAACCATAACAGATTGGATCTACTACACAAGAACAGAGCAAGGTGCTATCCTTACACCCGAGATCGAGCACGAGGGCAGCTAAACGTTTATGGGTAAAAAATGATGAATGAATAAAGCATGAAAGAGCCGATGCTACTCTATAAATGCCAAGATAACTAGTGTTACTCGCCATCAACAACGCTTCAGCATGAGAAATACAAAAGTAGACAGGCAAGAACGATGCTGCCCCGATCACGTAAGGCGTGATCGGGGCTGCACGGCACTTACCCGAGAAACCCTAGAACAGGGGTGACGATGCGCCGAGAGCTGTTGTGAATGATTGTTTTTTCTATTTTTTATAATCCAAGGTACATACTTATAGTCCAGAGACTTACCTTCCCTGACCAATCCTAACTGACTACGACATGAATCCTAGCTATCTCTATCTAAACTATTTTAAATGCACACACCTATCTAGATACATGGCCAATCCTGGCCTCAAACACCCGCGCAGGGGCCGATTCGCAAGCCCACTACGATTATCTTTTGAGCCCATCTTGCTTCGCGGCCCACCTTTCTGGCCCAGCTAAATTATGGCGATAACAATATTATAAAAGAGAACAAATAAACTATAAGGTTCATTTATTTTAATTTGAAAAACTAATGTAAAAGATATAAAAGAGAAATATCCCTAATTATAATTAACTCATATTATATTTGCATTTATAAAGATGAGTTACAACTTAGTCAAAATTTTATATATAATTATCAATGTACAAATTATCCTATTTAAACATTTAATTAGAAAGAAACTGGTGAGAGCATCTAAATGCATAACTTCATATGATTTGTGTTGAACTAATAAATTAAATTACAAACATATTTAAGTTGATATAAATCAAATTAACAATAATTATGAAAATTGGAGTAAAAACTTAATTGGATTTTATTTCAGAAAACTAGATGAGAGGATATTATTCAAATTAAATCTATACTCAATTTTAAAAATAGGAATTATGGTACAATGCTGAAACACGGAAACTATGCATGAAACAATGCTGTAGGGATCTATATGTAATTAACTATAGACTTCAGAGGCTAGCAGCAAAGAATTACAAGACACAGGAAATAGTGCGTGCAAATTAGGAAAAGTTTAGGGTTAGATCTAAAAATATCCACGGTGGGGCTGGATTGAGAAGATGTAATAGATCTAGGGGGTTGTCTGCAAATTTCACAAGACATAGAAAATTACATGAAAATTACAGAATTCTTCAGGGACTAAATTGCAAAAAGTTTGAAACAGCCCCAATGGTGGCCGGCGGGCACCGTTCTCCAAATTCCCAGGGATTTCGAGCATGGGAGAGCGTGGGAAGTGGTGCAAATGAAAGAGGACGATGAGGGGATTCGATTCCATATCTTACTTACCGCGGGGATGCATCGAGGTGGTCGAATTTCGCCGGAGAAGTCGCGGCGGCGGGTTTGTTCTATTCCTAGGCTGCACTTTTGTTCATGGCGGTAGCTTGCAGGGGGGAAGAGCGGGCAGGGGCGGCATAGGGGGTGAGCACAGCTCACAGGGGAGGGCAAGTTGCAGCGTTGGGCGTGGAGGAGCACGCACAGGGTAGGGGCAGCGGCGTTGGGCAGGGATGATGCACGGCATAGAGGCTCGCGGGAGAGGGAAGCAGTATGGCTATGGTGCAGCTCAGGCAGTAGGCCAGGACGGCGCTGCGAGAGGGAAGCAGGACGGTGACGGCGCGGCTCAGGCAGCAGGGCAAGAAGGCGCTGCTCTTGGCGGCGGCGCACGGGTTGAGGGGGAGAAGGGCGCGACGGTGGCGGTGGCTCTAGGCGCATGGAAAATAGGAGGGACGTGCGCAGGGGCTCGGACGCCTGTTGGAGAAGGATGGGAGGGAGCCTGGGTGCTCGGGGAGAAGGATGCGGTGCTGGTGCAAGCGGAAACGGCCGCGCCCATGGTGGCGCACGGCTGCTGCAGCTTTGGTGGCGCGCAGGTCTGGGCGACACCGGGGAGAAGAATAGGACCAGGGCATGTGGCTTGGGGAGGCTAGGGCCAGCGTCATGGGTAGCAGGGATGCGATGCAGAGGCTACGGGTAAGGAAAGGTGCAGGGCACGTTTAAATAGTCCTGGAGATATTGTGCTGGGCTCAAACTCGGATGAGGACAAGGACGCGGCAGCACATCGGGCTGGGACTCGTTCTTGAGTCCGGATTGCCCACGGGAGACGAGATTGGGCTGACCAGTGGGTCCCACAATTTAGCGAACGAAGAGAGGAAGGAAGAGGTAACGGAAAAAGTTAGCAAGAATGGCCAAGCGAGTTCGGTTAAGGGCCAAAACAGGTTCGGGTGAGGGCCAACCGTGAAAATGAGCTGACAGAGCTGGTTGAACGTGAACGAGTTATTCGGGAGCGCAAAAAAGAGAAGGAAGGGATCAGGCCGAGTCGTTGGAGCTGACGGTGATCACATCATTGAAAAAACACTAAAGACGAGCCACGAAGTGTCGTTTTCAAACATGACTTGATCGGGGAGAAGGGTTAGAGAATCGAGAGCTCGATGGGGTATCTTAAGGATTCCGAGAGGACAAGGTTAAAAGGATGTACCACAAAGATAAGTCTTGGTCCGACTACGATGAGAATCAAAATAGAAATATTTTCCAGAACACATATTTTTTAAGCTTAAAATAAATCTAGAAAAGTCCAGATAAATATTTTAACCCACGAAAACTATATCCGGAAGAATCCCAAAAATTCTGAGGAAAACTCGGGAGATTAATTTGGGACTCGAGGATTCCCAATAAAATATTTGGGACTCATGAAAAAGAATTCTAGAGCTTTCCAAATAAAAATGGATCTAGCTCTAGGATAAATAGAATAATTTCCAGAAAAAACTTTAAAATTGTCGGAAAATCCTATTGATAGATGAACACATTCTAAAAGATACTCACATCCTAAAATTAAATATTTTAGGGTGTGACAGTTCGTTGTTGTAAATGATAGAACATGTTGCTGCTTCTTGTATGTAGTCCTTCTACTTTGGGCTTGGAGGAGCCTCGCTATGCCATGGAGACTCCAGCCCCGAGCCAAAGAAGGAGTCAGATGTTGCAGCTTTGAGTGCAGTACCGGCAACAACCATGCTTGTTGAGTCATCGGTGCCACGGGAGCCCAAATATCATCGCAGAGGCAAAAGGGGCCAACATTGAACTCAAACCACCCATGGGGGAGAGGATCGAAGCCGAAGAGGAATCCCTAGAGATTCCCACGGGTAAGTTGATTTAGCCGCCCTCGCTCATAGGATCTATTTTGTCTGAACTCTTCTGATCGCTACGGGTGAGTTGACAGATATCCCGCAACAGCAGCCTACACCTCAAGGACATGGTGCTGCGAGTACTTCTTCAGGCGTATTGGGCACTTCACCGAAGTGGCAGTATGCTGTTCCGCTTGAGCTGATTGAAGATCTGATGCTTACATCAGCAACCCTGAAGCAGTTCCAGAACACCTTTAAAGGTCTATCTAAGTTTTCCATGGTAAGCATCCTGGACTGGAGATGACTGCCTTTGTTAACTACCTTGATCTTGTCTAATTGTTTCCTTTTATTGGACAAGAATCGGCCAATTGCTCCAGGAAGAAATTGGACAAGCTCCGAGCTATCGAAGATGGGTTCCGCAGTTGCAAGAGAAAGATCGCTAGATTGGTGAGCAAATTTACAAGAACATCGACTTGATGAATCAACTCGGCACCATCAAACGGGAGTGTATCCGAGAAGCCTGGCTATTGAAGAAGGAGATTGAAGATCTCAAGAACAAAAATAGACTGCAAGCCAAGACTCACCAAGATGATACTCTATTGACTACTTTATCTTGTTTTGACATACGTGGAAAGTAGTATCTAAACTTGTATGAGTACTTCTTCATCTCCTCTTGCTTGCAAAACTTAATAATATCATAAGGAATAAGGATGACGAGATCACTGACTTGAAGAATCTTGTATACAGTCAATCAGATGATGCAGAGAAGCTGATCAAAGCACTCCAAGATGCAGATGTGAAACTCATAGAGTGTATGACACAGATCAGGGACATGGCGGCTGAAAAATAAATAACTTGAAGAGCTCAAGGGTGCATCACAAGTAGTCGTAGACATGGTGGATCCTCTAGAAGAGGGGCTAATCAGCGAGAGTATGCTACTGGAGTGACTTTGTGAAGCCCTACAGAAGATTTCTGGATACAACTCGGAGACCACCAAAATTTTGTAGCGCACATCCATAGGCTCGTAAAGTCCTACTAGCTGAAGGCCAATCTGAGTCCACTAGTAGATGGTATGGCAGCTGACTGCTCTGAGGAGAAATTCTTAGAATTTGTCGAGGAAGCAAAGACAGTTGCTCAAAGGTTAATAGATAGCTTGAAGCAGGAGTGAACATGATATGTAATCACTGAACAACCTGTCCGTGTATGTAAACATGTATATATGTTTTATTTGTTGTTGCCTGTTGATGTGTTCAGTGTGCTTACTCGTAGAGTAATACCAAAAATCATAGGACTTAGATAAAGAATGTGAGATGCCCAATACAGAACTACTCAGAAGGCCACGCTTCTGGAGGTAGTCGATGACTTGGTGTCCAACGCAAAGTCCCATACAGGGAGAATAAGTGAATCAAGATTTACTGGCACCATGTGATACTCTGGATTGCTTTTATAGGTGTGGGAGCCTCTTCGACTTTCTCGAAGTGACTCATGCCATTGGTTCCTACAAACCGTTAGGCTAGTACTCGAAGAAGTCGGAGAATGCGCAGATAGCTTTGTGACTTAGCTGACACACCTTTAGTAACAGAATATCCCTTTAGTAATGGAAGCTGTGCGTAGTACTGGCCCGAAACTAGTACTCGGCGTGTTACCAGACTTTAGGTGTAAGGACCTCTTTAGTAACGAAGCTGCGCGTAGAACTAGTCGATGACTAGAACTCGGCGTGTTACTAGATTATGGGTGTAATGATCCCTTTTTTACAAGCTGCATGTAGAACTAGTCGATGACCAGAACTCGGCGTGTTACTGGAATTATGGGTGTTATGACCCCTTCAGTAACAACCTGCACATAGAACTAGATGATGACCAGAACTCGGCGTGTTACCAGAATTCAGGTGTAAGGACCTCTTCAATAATGAAGCTGCGTGTAGAACTAGTAGATGACCAGAACTCGGAGTGTTACTGGATTATGGGTGTAACGACCCCTTCAGTAACAAGCTGCATGTAGAACTAGTCAATGACAAGATGTCACACCCGGATTAGAAAAGGTAATCAGATCCCTTTAGTAACAAGCTGCACGTAGAACTAGTCGATGACCAGAACTCAGCGTGTTACTGGAATTATGGGTGTTATGACCCCTTCAGTAACAACCTTCACATAGAACTAGATGATGACCAGAACTGGGCGTGTTACCAGAATTCATGTGTAAGGACCTCTTCAATAATGAAGTTGCGTGTAGAACTAGTAGATGACCAGAACTCGGAGTGTTACTGGATTATGGGTGTAACGACCCTTCAGTAACAAGCTGCATGTAGAACTAGTCAATGACAAGATGTCACACCCGGATTAGAAAAGGTAATCAGATGCATCCCATATGTGCGCCAGGATCAAGTTCCACACATACATTTGAAGTCACAAGTGAATACCCGAAACAATGCATTAACGAAATAGAGTATAATAGTACTTTTATTACATGACCGAATGTCTTAATCTCAAACAAATAAATAAACATTGATAACTAGCAGCGGACTTCAACTTTATAGGCAGATGACTGGGAGACATACGCCTAGTATTCTTCAAAATCTTTAGGGAACACCGGATATCTTGTTCTGAGCAGCATTATTTTTAATAAAGCAAGTGTGAGTACACTTATGGTTGGTACTCAGCGAGTGGAGTAAATTATATGACATGTAAGGCTATAATCAAGGAAAAGCTGACATGGTTTGACTGCAATAAGCATTTTTAGTTGATCAACTTTTATTAGGCAAGCATTAACTAAGTGTAAGTATATACCAACCCTTAAATAAAATATCAAAGGTAAATAATCCACAACATAAATAAATAAATAAATAAATAAGGAACATCGATTTAGATCATCTTTAAGTTTAATTATCATGTGAGTGTCCAAGCCGCTCTTAACCGTGAGCATGGCTGATATATCAGTTTTCACTATGCAGAGGTTGAACACTTTACCCACAATTCATGTTTCCCTGGATGCTCGGGATTGCAAGGCCCTTAAACACTTCCAAGGTGAGTGGCAGGAATTCACTACGAGGCCTTTAGAAAGATTCCCTAATTTATGACAATCCGCTAAGGTTTCAAGCCAAAGCGGTCATAACCCTCCCTAATGAGGAAACGCCTTAGCCAAGGACCACATATATCAATATGCCTCAAGAGGACCGAGCTATACCCCGACGATGCAACTCCTCTTGACCTTTCGGTAAGATTATCATAAGCTAAGGTTTCTAATTAATTAGCTAAGACTAGAGCCATGTAGTATTATGGTTGCACTATTTTCCAGGGTGGTTCTCCATGTTCCAATTAATGCAATGATCTTAATCATCATCAATAAAGTATTCCGTAACATGTGTAAACCAGTGTAACATGATTTCCAGGTTATCCAACCAAAATCTAAGTAAAAGCAACTAGCGTAGTTACAACATGAATATAATAACCTTGGTTTAATTGAGGAAGTTCAAAATAAAGTAGGCACATCCTTAATTTGGGATCCATCATATTCAAGATACATGTATGCATATAAAGTAAATATGTGTATTTATAAAGTTATTGGGACTGAAGTATGATCAAGGACCACTTGCCTTCGTCAAAGCACTGCTGCTGCTCGGGAATGTCTTCAAAGCTTGGCTCTTGCGGACCCTCGAACTGCGTACCGTCTATCGTAACACACAAGTACATACATACAAATAAATAAATACAATAAATAAGAAATAGTACACCAATCAATAGAAACACAGCAAAATAATGTAATAAAACTACTGCATATGTCGTAAGGATCGCGTGAGCGCAAGAATCGATGAAAACGGAGTTAAAACAGAGAAATTAGGGCTAAAACATGATTCTAGGGGCTTATTTGTAGAAGATTTAAAACTAAAAGGGCTCTGACCGCAGAAACCGAGGGCTAGATCATAATTAAGCCGTAGACCTAGGGATTGGATCATAAAATAGAAGGATCTAGGACTGCGGGTTCTATTTTTGAATAAGTCAGGGGCCTAGACAGAAGAAAAAGGATATATCCGTGAATACTTTTGAACTACCGTGGACTGCGGGTTGATTCCTACCAAACTCAAGGGCTTAAGTGCAAATTGGCAACGGGTTGACCGGTATTGGGCCCTATTGACTCGGGTTAGATTAGATTCAAACCGTTGGATCTAGATCTAAGGGCCAGGGACGCGGGGCGACACAGGGGCGGCAGCACGAGGCGCCGGCGGCGGGTCTATGCGGCGGCGCACGGCGGTGAGCAGCGGCGCATCGCCGGGGAAACGCGTAAACGCACTCCCGGCCTTGGCTTCGAGTGCGGTTTTCTCTAGGAGATAGCGGGTGTCGCAAGGAACCGATCTAAGGGCTTTGGGGGTGGTGGAATCGGCTGGAGCAGCAGCACGACGGCGAGCGGCGGCTCGGGATCGACGGCGAGGCTGTGCGGGCGCGTGGAAGCAAGGGAGGGGGAGAGAAGCGGCGGGCGAGTAGCCTTACCCCACTATGGTGCTCCTGCGGGGCGTATTCGACGGCGGGGAGCGGTGAAGCGGCGGCACGGCGGGCTCCCGAAGCATGGCGGCGATGACGGGGGCGGAAGCTCCGGTGCTAGGGTTTTGCAGGCGGAGGCGGTGGCTGCGGCTTGGGATAGCTAGGGCACGGGTCGGGGCGTTCAATAGGGGCGGCTGTGGCTCTTGGGCGTGCGGGCTCGAGGCGGTGCACGGCGGAATGGCACCGCACCGGGGTCGGACTCGGCCTGGAGCCCGAGCCTGGCTCGAGATCGGGGATGACCCTGGCGGGTGGGCCCTGGCAGTCAGCGGGAGAAGGAGGGGAAAGAGAGAAGAGCGGGCCGTGCGGGGTGAGTTGGGCCGGTGAGGCTGCTGGGCCGCGCGCGGAAGGAGAGGAAGAGAGGAGAAGGAAGGGAGGCCGTGGGCCCGGCCGCAAGGGGAGAAAGGAAAGAGGAAAAAGAAAAAAAGAAAGGTGGGCCGGCCCAACTAGGAAAAGAGAGGGAAAAAGAAATGCTTTTCAAATGCATTTGAATTTGAATTTGAAATTTAAATTCAAATGAAAGACAATCAATAAAACAATGCAAAGGGGCATGAAATGCACAAAACCTATAGTTCCTTGTATTTCTTTTTATGTTTTATTAAATTGATATTAATTCATGATAAATGCTCTAAAATCAAAATAAGAAGAAAAAACCTTATGGTCCTAAGAGAATTCTAGCAAAATTTATTTAAGTTCCTAAATTCAAAATTAGGGTGTTACAAAACCTACCCCCTTAAAAGGAATCTCGTCCTCGAGATTCGGTTGAGCTAGCAAAGAGCTGGGGAAATTCTGCCTGTAACTCGTCCTCTCATTCCCATGTAGCCTCATCCTCTCCATGGTGACTCCACTGAACCCTACACATCCGTATCCTCTTACTCCGGGTGATTCTCTCTGCCGTGTCCAATATTTTGATCGGGTGCTCCGTGTAAGTCAAATCATCCTGCACATCCAGCTCCTCCGGTGGTAACTGTTCCTCTGGTACCCTTAAACACTTCTTCAACTGTGATATGTGAAACACGTTGTGCACGTCTGATAATCGCGCAGGTAGCTCTAGCTGGTAAGCTACCTCGCCTTTCCGTTCTGAAATCCTGAACGGGCTAATGTAATGAGGTGACAACTTCCCTTTAACCTTGAATCTGCGCAAACCTCTGATAGGTGACACCTTTAGATACACACAACTTTTCTGCATAACTTTTCTGCCTCAACTGAGCCACCTTCAATACAATAGAGTTCTGCATTTCCTGCCATACAATGCCTCGAACGGTGCCATCTTCAACTGGCCTGATAACTATGGTTGTAGGAGAACTCTGCGAATGGCAAACTCTTATCCCAACTGCCTCCATGTTTTAGGGCACAAGCCCTAAGCATATCTTCCAACACTTGGTTGGTCCTTTCTGCCTGCCCATCAGTTTGCGGATGATAAGCGGAGCTGAAATTCAATTTTGTGTCCATTGACTCATGCAACTTCTGCCAAAATCGAGATGTGAACTGAGTACCTCTGTCTGACACTATCTTCTTAGGTACCCCATGCAGACACACAATACGAGAGATGTATAACTCCACTAATCGTGCCCCTGTGTAAGTAGTCTGCACCGGTATGAAGTGAGCTACCTTGTTCAATCGATCCACTATAACCCATATGGAATCATATCCATCTCGTGTGCGTGGCAATCCCACGATAAAATCCATACCAATCTCTTCCCACTTCCATTCTGGCACCTTCAATGGCTGTAACAATCCGGCTGGTCTCTAATGTTCTGCCTTGACCCTCTAACACACAACACACAGTGCCACATGAGCTGCAACATCACGCTTCATGCCATACCACCAATATCTCTCCTTCAGATCCTGATACTTCTTGGTACTGCCCGGATGGATAGAATAAGCTGAGTCATGAGCTTCCTGTAAGATTTTCTCATGAAGATGATCTACATCAGGCACACATACCATCTTTCAGAACAACACCATTTCATGTTCATCTTCTGTGAAGTCAGGTGCCTTGCCTGCTTCTATCATCTCTTTCATCTCCTGAATCTTAGGATCCTCAAGCTGACCCTTCCGTATTTCTTGCTCAAGGGTCAGCTCTACTTCTATAGTGATTCCTTCCGAATGAGCGATGAACCCAAGGTTGAGCCATTCAAATTCTTCATAAAACTCCCGGGGCATCTGGCTAACCATGGCCGCGTTCACATGACTCTTGGGACTAAAGGCATCGGCAACCACATTTGCCTTCCCTGGATGATAGTGTATCTCCATATCATAATCCTTTATGAGCTCTAACCATCTTCGTTGTCTCAGGTTGAGATCGTTCTAAGTGAAAATGTACTTCAGACTCTTGTGGTCGGTGTATATCTGACATTTGTGACCCAACAAATAGTGCCTCCATATCTTCAAAGCATGTATCACTACTGCTAACTCCAAGTCATGGGTAGGATAGTTCTGCTCATGCTTCCTCAAATGATGAGACGCGTACGTAATCACATGTCCCTCTTGCATCAACACACAACCAAAACCCTACTTAGAAGCGTCACAATAGATGTCGAAACTCTTGTGAATATCAGGCATAGCCAACACCGGTGCGGTTGTCAATCTTTTTCTCAACTCATCAAAGCTGTTCTGACATGCCTCTGACCATACAAACTTCTTGTCTTTCTGTAGTAGCGATGTAAGGGGTTTCACTATCTTAGAGAAGCCTTCTATAAACCTCCTGTAAATCCTGCGAGTCCTAAGAAACTCCGGATCTCTGACACTATCATTGGCGGTTGCCAATTCCACACATCTCTGGCCTTGCCTGGATCCACTACAATACCTCCGCCTGTGATAACATGACCAAGGAACGAGACCTCACCCAACACAAATTCACACTTGCTGAGCTTAGCACACAACTGATTATCTCTGAGTTTCTGCAAAACAAGACTCAGATGTCCCTCATGTTCCTCCTCATTCCTGGAGTACACCAAAATATCATCGATGAACACCACCACAAACTTATCAAGATACTCCATGAACACCTTATTCATCAGATACATGAAGTAAGCTGGAGCATTAGTCAACCCAAATGACATGACTCTGTATTCGTATAGCCTGTATCTGGTAGTGAAAGCGGTCTTGGCAATATCCGAGGGTCGTGTCCTCAGCTGATGATACCTTGACCTCAAATCAATTTTAGAGAATACTCTGGCTCCCTTCAATTGTTCAAACAGATCTTCTATATGAGGTAGTGGATACTTATTCTTGATGGTAACCTCATTCAAGGCCCTATAATCAACGCACATCCTCTGTACCATCTTTCTTTTCAACGAATATCACGGGTGGTCCCCAAGGTGAAGAACTAGGACAAATGAACTGTTTATCTAACGATTCTTTTAGCTGTTTCTTAAGTTCTTCTAATTCACCAATTGATATTCTATGTGGCCTTTTAGCAATAGGTGCAGTACCAGGTAGAAGATCTATGATGAACTTAATGTCGCGTTCAGGGGGCATACCTGGCAAGTTATCAGGGAAGATGTCTGGGTACTCGCAGACAACTCTGATATCTTCAATCGAATCTGCCTTCAACTAATTTAGTGCATAGTCTACTGCCGATGGAAGTGTTGCAACAAACATGAACCTTTCACCTTCTGAGCTAGTAAGAACCACAGAACGCTTGGAATAGTGAATAACTGCGTCGTAGTTCATCAACCATCCCATTCTGAGAATGATGTCAATACCACTAGACTGCAAGACTATCGTATTTGCACAGAATTCCCTTCCCATAATCTGTATTTTTACCCCAAGACATCGATACACAGCTCTCATATTCCCCCAGGTGAATTTACTAACATGGAACTAGGCATGGTGTATAGGGAATGGAGTACTTAGCAATGTACTCAGCAGAGATGAATGTATGCGATGCTCCAGAATTGAATAAAACTGATGCAGGGGCTGAGTTGACGAGAAACATACCGAACACCATGTCCTGAGCCTCCTGAGCGGTCTCCGCGGCCACATGATTCACACGCCCGCGGATGAAGTTCTGCTAACCCTTGTTGTTCTACGGCGTCTGGCTGTTGTTCCTAGGCTGCTGCTGCTGCTATGGGGTCTGCCTCTGTCCACTGTTGTTGAACTGGCCTGGGGTGTTCTGGACATTCCTCTTGGGACAACCATTAGCATAGTGTCCCACCTCGCCACATCTGAAGCAAGAATTACCATCGGTGGGAGCAGGGGCATTGTTCGTCATCGGTGTTCCCATAGGAGTGCGCTGGCGATTCTGCGGAAAGTTGGGATGCTGCACTGACTGACCAGCATGCTGAGCTTGCTGCTGTTGCTGACCCTGTTGGTTGGACTGCTGGTACTGACTCTACCCGTAGTTGACATTCTGTCCTCCTGGGCAGAAAGTTGTCCCTTGCGGAGGCGTGAAACGAGGGCGGGAATTGTTCTTGAACTGCCCTGATGACTCAAACTTTCTTTTCTGCTCACCCATCTCCTTGCGAGCACGCTCTACAAGAATGGCATTGTCCACCATCTTCTGGAAATTTTCGAAAGTATGCACCATCAACTGATACTTGATAGGACCAATCAGACCCTCCCTGAAATGATCCTGCTTCTCGCATCATCGGCTACATTTGGATGAACTTGTCCCGGTACTCACTCACAGACATAGACCCCCATTTCAATGCAAGGAACTCTTTTTTCTTGAGCTTCATCAGACCCTTGGGTATGTGGTGCTCCCTGAACTGGTTCCTGAATTCCTACCAGGTGATGGTGTTAGGGGTGTCATGGGCTACGGTGTAAGCATCCCACCAATCTGTCGCGGTCCCTTCCAATCTTCCTGATGCATAAAGGACCTTCTCCCTGTTAGTACACTAGGTGATGTTCAGCATTTTCTCCACCATCTTGATCCAGTCATCAGCTTGCAGAGGATCAGATGAGTGAGAGAACGAGGAAGGTTTGTGGCTCATGAACTCCCTGTGCCTATCTCTTGCTGGTGAAGGTGGAGGTGTTGGAGCTCGGTTCATCTGAGCCTGCTTATTGGTGATAGTGTTCGCCATGTTGGTAAGCAGCTGAGTCTGGGTGGTAAGAAACTGCTCCATCCCTGCAAGTGGTGCCTGGTGTGGTTGACTTGGTTGAGGATCAGGGTTGATGTTGTTGCTCGTTCCCTGTTGCGGCACTGCAGGCTGATCAACTCCTGACCCGGGACTTGGTGTTCACCATCTGATCGGTTTAGAAAAATGAGACCCATGAAATTAATCATGGAAAAAGGGTGTGAGCAAGGTTAAGAAAAAGATAGTAAAGAAGATAGACAACCCCAAGCTTTTACTAAACTATCTATTTGTATTAATAACTTGATATAATTGTGGTCATTACTCCACAATTTATCGTAATCATTACAAAGATCCAAATCACACTGTTTTCACAAAAAGCAAGCACACTTTCACATTAATCTAATTTAATACACTATCAAGATCGTTTTGAACTAGCGATTACAAAAGATTCTTAAAAAAACTTCTATCTAAAAAAATACTCCTATCTTAACTCCTAGATCTATCCTCTCTAACGATATTGGGTGCGGTAGCTGGGCTCTCCGTAGTGGACGCGCTTGCGAGGAGGTGAGTCTGGCAGATACTCCCTAGGCTCGTCGCTGACGTATTCCGGGGGTAACTCCGGATCTGCTCCCAGCCGAGCCTCCAGTATCGCCTTCTCCTTGATGGTCTTCATCAGCTTTCTCTTGACCTCCTGGATCTCTATTGCGGCAGCATCCAAATCTGTGCTGAGGGCAGCGACCAACTCCTGCATAGTGTCCATGAGCAAGCTCCCTTCCCCAGGGGTTGGGAAGGAATCCGCACACAGGTGTCTCCCCTCATGCGCCGTGGGAACAGCTGGAACTCAGTGCCCTGAAGTTCCTCCTTCTAAGTGTGGCAGAGAAAGTAAAGCACTCTCCTGGCGGCTTCACTGGTCCCTGCGTCCAAGGTCCACCAGGGCACGTCATCAATATGCTTGGAGTACTCCACCCGGCTGCCATGACTCTCATCCGGAACACTGATCACCACTGCCACCAACCACTCCACCTCCTGCTAGGCATTCTTGAACAAGTGAGTTTCATAGCGTGGCATCAGCGGGAAGCCAATCCTCTGCATGGCCCTCCAGAGAAGTGCAGGGAATGGACCTTTAGCAAAGTTCAAGTGATGTATCTGCTTCTCATTGTGAGGCTCAGTTGGCGGTGGGTTTGCGGTGACGGCTGGTTCTGGATCATCATCTGGGTCATCGTCACCACCATCAGGTGCACCTGAGTCGTCGTCACCACCGTCATCCTCATCTCCACCTGCGGCACCTGGATCGGCACCATCTCCTCCTGCGGGATCCTCATTGCTGCCACTTGAGACCCCAGGATGGTCCTCCGGCAACTCCATGGGCTCCTCCTCAGTGTCAGTGTCCACCCAGCCTCCGTCAGGATGGTTGTAGTAGTAGTTGTCGTCATCCTCGAGTATCACGTACTTAGGCTACATTTGCTCGGACCCCTCATGGTCAGACACTTCCTGAGGATGATGGATCGGATGCGACGGCCCACGTGTGCTCTTGCGGGCGGTCTGCTTGTTTCTGGCTGTCTATAGCAAAAGTGAGGGCAGTGCAAGATAGAGGATATTTAGAAAAATGCTTTAGGTGACCTTAAAGCAAGCTTGCATTTTAAAAAAAATAAACATCGATAACTAGCAGTAGACTTCAACTTCACAGGCAGATGACTGGGAGACATACGCCTAGTATTCTTCGAAATCTTGAGGGAACACCGGACAATTATCTTGTTCTGAGCAGCATTGTTTTTAACAAAGCAAGTGTGAGTACACTAATGGTTGGTACTCAGCAAGTGGAGTAAATTATATGACATGTAAGGCTATAATCAAGGAAAAGCTGACATGGTTTGACTGCGATAAGCATTTTTAGTTGATCAATTTTTATTAGGCAAGCATTAACTAAGTGTAAGTATATACCAACCCTTAAACAAAATATCAGAGGTAAATAATCCACAACATAAATAAATAAATGAATAAGAAACATCAATTTAGATCATCTTTAAGTTTAATTATCATGTGAGTGTCCAAGCCGCTCTTAACCGTGAGCACGGCTGATATATCAGTTTTCACTCCGCAGACGTTGTACACTTTACTCATAATTCGTGTTTCCCTTGATGCCCGGATTTGCAAGGTCCTTAAACACTTGCAAGGTGAGTGGCAGGGATTCACTACGAGGCCTTTAGAAAGATTCCCGAACTTATGACAATCCGCTAAGGTTTCAAGCCAAAGCGGTCTTAACCCTCCCTAATGAAGAAACGCCTTAGCCAAGGACCATATATATCAATATGCCTTAAGAGGACTGTGCTATACCCCGACGATGCAACCCCTCTTGCCCTTTCGGTAAGATTATCATAAGCTAAGGTTTCTAATTAATTAGTCAAGACCAGAGCCATGTAGTATTGTGGTTGCACTATTCTCCTGGGTGGTTCTCCATGTTCTAATTAATGCAATGATCTTAATCATCATCAATAAAATATTCCATAACATGTGTAAACCAGTGTAACACAATTTTCATGCTATCCAACCAAAATCTAAGTAAAAGCAACTAGCGTAGTTACAACATGAATATAATAACCTAGGTTTAATCAAGGAAGTTCAAAATAAAGTAGGCACATCCTTAATTTGAGATCCATCATATTCTAGACACATGCATGCATATAAAGTAAATGTGTTGTCACACCCGATTTATAAAGAACATAAATCGAGCAATCATATATGCGCCAGGATCAAGTCACGCATATATACAACAGAATCATCAAGATATCATAACACATATCACGTAAAACATTAATATAAATCATAAATGAAGTCTTTTATTACAACCGAATCAAGAATCGGTTTCAAGAGTTGCGGAAGCGTAAAAGAGATACATGTAGAACTGGGCGCCACAGGGACATCGGCTGGGAGACAAACGCCTAGAAGTCATCGTAGCCGCTGACGTAATCCTCCACGTTGCTAGGCACTGAGCAGCAGTCGAAGATATCCAAGAGAACAGAAGAGTGGAGAGGCAAGTGTGAATACAAACTCGTACTCAACAAGTATAACACAAACTATGAGGCTCTAAGGTTAGCTGACTCAACTGCATTAGCTTTTAGACTTGGCAAAATTTTATTAAAGCTAATTACTACAAGTGAATGAATTACCATAAACCTGAATTGCATAAGAAATTAATCAATATTAATTAAGAACTACTGAGAACCATCCAAACCACCAAGATAACCCCACTAATCAGATGGAGGATCTGGGCCGCTAGTGACTGTGAGCACAGCTGATATATTAGTTTTACACTCTCGAGAGGTTGCACAACTTTACCCACAAGTCGTGAGCTACGCTAGTTGTTCATCACACTTCCTTAGGTGAGATGACTAGCAAGCGCACTACGAGACCGTTACAAAGGATCACGTTAGTAAGGTGTAACCGCTAAGGTTTCTGGATCAGCGACGATGGGGCCCACCTCCGGGGGTACAAGACACACAGCACAGACCAAGCCGGAGGAGCAGGGACCATTGAAGCTTACCACCCCTCTTGCCCCGCAGGTAAGTTACTCCCAAACCAAAATGACCTAATTAGTAAGTCAAGACCGTCCCATTCCAGTCTTGTGGTTGCGCGGTTGTCCCAGGTTGTCGCTCTACGAACCGGTCCTTAGGGAGAGTGGCCAACCAAGCACTAAGCACCGTGCTGGCCCCCTAACCATGTTCTAACAAAAACATATTTTAAGGAGACGTGAAAACAGTACAACCGCAATGCCAAAACATGGTCCACACATGCACACATGCACAAACAATAGTAAACTATAAGAAACAGTACACCAATACAAGAAAACAGCATGCAAAACTAGTCTAAAGCTATTCTACGCATTATAACGATCGCGTGAGCGCAAGAATTACCTAAAACAGAGCTAAGACGCAAAATCTAGGGCTAAAACAAGGTCCAAGGGCCTTTCTGTAAGAAAACAGGAAAACCAGGGGGTTCTGTGCGAAAACCGAGGGCCTAAGCATAATTAAAGGCTAGATCTGGGGTCTAACCTACAAAAACTCAGGGCATGGATGGCGGGTTCAATTTCCTAGGAGCTCAGGGGTCTAAACAAATAAAATAGGACCTAACTGCAAATATTCTTGAACTACAGGTGGACCGCGGGTTGATTTCTCAAAAGGACAGGGACTCTTTAGCAAAAATGACAGGGCCGAACCGGTATCTTCTATTCTAGGTCGTTGGATCGAGATCGGGCGGCTGAGATCGCTTGGGCGCTCGGAGCGGCGGCGCTGGTCGCCGGAGAAGAAAAGGCCGCGGCGGCGCGGCTCGGGGACTCGTCGGAGACACGCGATCACGCGTTCCCGGGGATGATTCATGATGAGATCAAGCCCGGGAGGCTCAGCATGACACGGGGAACCTAACTGGGCACTTGCGAAGGTAGACTTGGGCTCGGTTATGGTGGAACGACGGCGAGGGCGGCTCGGGACAGCGGACAACGCCGGCGAGCGGCGTTCCGGGCGCTACGGGTAGCTAAAGACTACGACATCTGGTGCAAAAGGACCAGGGAGAGGAGGCGAAGCTCACTGAGGGGTTGTGGAGGCTGGAGCTGCGGCGGAAGGGGGAAGTCGACGGTGACCAGCGGCGAAGAAGGTCGGCCTCCCGTGGATGAGTCGTTGCGTGGCTCCTCCTGGCTGGCGGCTCCTCCAAACCGACTCACGCGGAACCTAAGAAGATGCCCAGGGGGTTAAGAGGGAGAGAAAGCCACCGACGGCGAGCAATCGAGGTGGCAGAGGCCATTACCGACGCGCAAACTCGACTTGATTCCCGGCGAAGCAGACGTTCACAGCTCAATTGCCGGCTCAGGAAGGTTCTAGACGACGAGGCGGATCTATTGCGGGGGTTGTGGTGGCCTGGGGCGCGGCAGAGCGGCCTGACCACGGTGAGGCCGAGGTGACCGGAGCGGAGGGAGAAAAGGGGCGGCAGTGTTGGAGGTCCTCGGGGCGACGCAGGGCTAGGGTTAGGGTTCTGGGGCTCAGGAGTCTCCTTTTGTAGGGCGGCGGGCTATCTTGGCGTGCGGGCCCGGAAGAGAGGAGATCGCCGGAGATCTCGGGGGGGCGTTGCGCGCCGGAGAAGAAAGGGGAAGGGGGAAGACGGGCACTGGCAGGTGGGGACGGCGGGTCAGAGGGAGAGAGGGAGAGGAGGCACGCTCGGGCTGGGGGACGGGGCGAGCTGGGCCGGGCGTGGCCCATGCAGAGGAAAGGAGAGAGGGGGTGGGCGATGGGCCCCGGGCGCGTGCTAGGCCGCGTGGAGAGGAGAAGAGAGAGGGGAAGAGGAGAGTGGGCTGCTGGGCTGGGCTGCTGCTCTCCTTTCTTTCTTTTTCCTTTCTACACTCAAACCATTCAAACAAATCTATTTGAATTCAAATAAATTTGAATTCAAACCCTATAAACTCAACACAAGGAAAATAATGCTCCAGCATGAATGCACAAACATGTTGACCTTATAATAAATTTTATTTTCCTGCGTTATAAAATTACTTTAAATGCAAGATAAATTAGAGAAAGCCCTCGAAATTTTATTTAAGCCTAAATAAATTCATTAAAATTTGGGAAAATTACATTAGGGTGTTACATGTGTATATTTATAAAGTTATTTGGACTGAAGTATGAGTAAGGACCACTTGCCTTCGTCAAAGCACTGCTGCTGCTCGGGAACGTCTTCAAAGCTTGGCTCTTGCGGACCCTCAACCTGCATACCGTCTATCGTAACACACAAGTACATACAAACAAACAAATACAATAAATAACAAACAGTACACCAATCAATAGAAATAGAGCAAAATAATGTAATAAAACTACTGCATATGTCGTAAGGATCGCGTGAGTCCAAGAATCGACGAAAATAGAGTTAAAACGGAGAAATTCGGGCTAAAACATGATTCTAGGGCTTATTTGTAGATGATTTGAAACTAAAAGGGCTCTGACCGAAGAAACCGAGGGCTAGATCATAATTAAATCATAGACCTAGGGGTTAGATCGTAAAACAGAAGGATCTAGGACTGCGGGTTCTATTTTTTAATAAGTCAGGGGCCTAAACAGAAGAAAAAGGATCTATCCGTGAATACTTTTGAACTACCATGGACTGTTGGTTGATTCCTAGCAAACTCGAGGCCTTAAGCACAAATTGGCCATGGGTTGATCGGTATTGGACCCTATTGACTCGGGTTAGATTAGATTCAAACCGTTGGATCTAGATCTAAGGGCCAGGGACGCGGGGAGACACAGGGGCGGCAACGCGTGGCGCCGGCGGCGGGTCGTTGCGGCGGCGCGCGGCGGTGAGCGGCGGCGCATCACCGGGGAAACGCGTAAACGCACTCCCGGCCTCGGTTTCGAGAGCGATTTGCTCTGGGAGACAGCGGGCGTCGCAAGGAACTGATCTATGGGCTTTGGCGATGGCGGAATCAGCCGGAGCGGCGGCATGATGGTGAGCGGCAGCTCGGGATCGATGGCAAGGTCGTGCGGGCACATGGAAGCAAGGGAGGGGGAGAGAAGCGGCGGGCGAGTAGCCTTACCCCACCGCAGTGCTCCTGCTGCGGGCTCCCGAAGCACGGCGGCGATGGCGGCGGCAGAACCTCCGGTGCTAGGGTTTTTCAGGTGGAGGCGGCAGCTGCGGCTTGGGATAGCTAGGGCACGGGTCGGGGCCTTAAATAGGGGCGGCTGTGGCTCCTGGGCGTGCAGGCCCGAGGCGGCGCGTGGCGGAACGGCACCGCACCGGGGTCAGACTCGGCCTCGAGCCCGAGCCTAGCTCGAGATCAGGGATGACCCTAGCGGGTGGGCCCCGGCAGTCAGCGGGAGAAGGAGGGGAAAGGGAGAAGAGTGCGGCGCGCGGGGTGAGTTGGGCCGGGGAGGCTGCTGGGCTTCGTGCGGAAGGAGAGGAAGAGAGGAGAAGGAAGGGAGGCTGTGGGCGGGGCCAAAAGGGGAGAAAGGAAAGAGGAAAAAGAAAAAAAGAAAGGTGGGCTGGCCCAACTAGGAAAAGAGAGGGAAAAAGAAATGCTTTTCAAATGCATTTGAATTTAAATTTGAAATTTAAATTCAAATGGAAGACAATCAATAAAACAATGCAAAGGGGCATGAAATGCACAAAACCTATAGTTTCTTATATTTTTTTATATTTTATTAAATTGATATTAATTCATGATAAATGCTCTAAAATCAAAATGAGAAGATAAAAATCTTATGGTCCTAAGAGAATTCTAGCAAAATTTATTTAAGTTCCTAAATTTAAAATTAGGGTGTTAAACCAGAACTTGGCGTGTTACTGGAATTATGGGTGTAATGACCCCTTCTGGAACAAGCTGCACATAGAACTAGTCGATGACTAGAATTCGGCTTGTTACTAGATTTATGGGTGTTATGACACCTTCAGTAACAAGCTGCACATAATGACTATAATTCAGCATGTTACTGGATTATGGGTGTAATGACCCTTCAGTAACAAGCTGCATGAAGAACTGGTCGATGACCAGAAGTCGGTGTGGTACTGGAATTATGGGTGTAATGACCCCTTCAGTGACAAGCTACATGTAGAACTAGTCGATGACCAGAACTCAGTGTGTTACTGGAATTTTGGGTGTTATGACCCCTTCAGTAACAAGCTACATGTAGAACTAGTCGATGACCAGAACTCGGCATGTTACCGGAATTTAGGTGTAAGGACCTCTTCAATAATGAAGCTGCGCGTAGAACTAGTCGATAAACAAAACTTGGCGTGTTACTGGAATTTAGGTGTAAGGACCTCTTCAGTAACGAAGGCTAGTCGGTAACTAGTACTCTAGTGTTATCGGATTAATAGCGAAAAGTCGATGTACACAAAAGAATTCCCTGATTAAGTGATAAAGAAAAAATCTTTAGGTTTCAAGAACCGCTTGTTCCGATCCGCGATTACGAAACAATGGTTATATAGATGAACCCTTAAGGATCCTCAAAAAACCTTCTTGAATCGGGACTTAATTTAGGTACATATCATCACTCGAGTAGTTGTACCGCCTTCCTTCATGAGCTTTTCCAGCCTTTCTTGAGTGGGGGAGCCTCGTCTTTTTTACCTTTTGGCCCTTTTTGTGAAAAAAATCACATTTAGACGCCTAAAGAACGTATTCCCGAATTTGGGCCTTGAGGGTCGGCGCTGTGACTCATGGCACTGAGGTAACACATCTCGTCATCGTGAGCCATAGCGCCGAGGTCCCAGCCCCCCGTTAAACATGATGCCGACGTGGCAGGGACCTCGGTGCCATGGAGCATGGCGCCGAGCTCGGCGCCATAGATCTCGGCACCCAGCTCGACGCCATGGTCTCTAGTGCCGAGCCTGCTTGCAAAATCCCCCCCCCCCCCATTGCTCCTGCCCGAGCCTTCTTCCATTTGTTCTAAGTTCATCTCGGTTTTTCTCTCTTCCCTACCCGCCAATCCTCAGAAATCGACATATTCAACCTCAAAATCTTTGATTTGATCTATAGATCTTTGAGAGCAAGGTATCCTCTCTCCCTTTCTCACTTTTTACATGTTGATTTGGTCTATATTATGTGTATTATTTAACCTTAGGTTCTTTGCTTAGGGTTTAGGGTTTAGTTAATTTGTGTATTATGCAACTTGGATGCTAAGGCGTGGTAAATCTAGCAAACCAAGGATGATGACGGGAACAGCCTTCACCTATTTGCCACTACCTAGTGGTGTTCCAGTGCCAATGTGTTTCTGCGGTGATGCTTGCAAGGTAGCCAAGTTTGATGAAAAAGAAACCTATAACGAGAGGTATTGGATGTGTGACAACTATGCGTTCGATCCCACACCTCATCAGATCTGCATTTTTCGTATGAAATCATGTTTGTGTTATGTGCAATATTATGATTGTGACAATTGCGTTTTTTGCAGACCCCTCCCCCGCTATGTGATTTTGAGCAGTGGATCAACACTGAGATCAAGGAGGAGGACAAGGAGTATCTGCGCAATATGAAGCAGTGGGATACGGAGAGGAAGGAGTTGCTGGAGAAGAGATGCCAAGATGAGGCAGCAGAAAAGGAGCGCAAAGGAGGCATGCTGCCGAGCGCAGGGAGGAGAGGGAGCAGAAGCTAGAGCGAGTTCGCCGTGCGAAAGCAGCAATGGAGGAGAATCCGGATGCATTGAAAAAGGGGAAGTAGCCTCCTTGCACCCAGTAGTCTTGTAGTAACCCTTGTGTTGTCATGTAATGGACTTGATGTTGTTTCATTATGTTCTCATGTACGCAGGTTTATTTCATGCCTTTACTATAATGGACTTGATGTTGTTCAATGTGTTCTCATGTACTCGACCACTCACTATGTCATCTTTTATTCCATATTCCAGTAGACTAGTGTGTTGTTGTTTCATTCATTGTGGCCATAATATGTATTTCAATACTACAGAGCTATTTAAACACTCCAACGTAATGGAATTAAAGAATGCTAAAGTAGTTCAGTACATAATTGAACATGCACAAGACTAGAACTGGCATGTGAGGGCATCTACGAAACAAGGGTAAAGATGTTCAGAGTAAACGTACCATGCCTTAGGTAATTAACCAAACAACAAAAATATGGATGCAACATTTGAATAAGATACGCTACTCCTAATACTGTTCCCACGTAGCAAATTGTGTTGACCCTTCTCCATAGTATCCTCCCATTGTAGGCGGTGGTGGCGGTGGTGATAGAGGCCCATTCTTCTTGTGGCAAGGATAGTTGCAATAAGGATCACTGCATGGTGCCTCCTGTGAACCGGCACCGTTGCTGTCTTCATCCTCTTCCTCGTCCTTGTTACCATCGCTCACTGCCATTTCTAGATCAAAGATACGATTCTGTAGGTAGTAGATATAGTCTTGATGTGGATGAATAGGTGCAGGATCAACCCACCAAACGAACCCATGGTTTTTTGGAGCAACGGAGGACTGGAAGAAATATGTCTTGTTAGTTGCAGAAAAGAAGAGAAACATATTTAACAAACGAATATTAGGAAGAATCACCCATGCTCGCAGGCATCTGAAAAACCATCGACCTCCATCGACCCCCTCGGAGCACATCTGCACTAAGCAGTCCTCACCATGCATACATTTGGCTAATCTTCATTGAGGTTATCGTATCCTCTAAGGGGTGCATCCTTGGTGAATTCACTCTTGCTCTCAACTGGAAACTCATACACTGATTCCGGAAAGAAATCAGGCCCAAGAGATCCCTCCTAGACAATGGGAGGTACCTTCCTTCCTCCCTTCCCTCTCCCAGTGCCAAAACCCTTTCCACTAAATGACCCTCCAGACATTTTAACTCTAGTGTCTTTTGTTTTTGAAGTTAGAAGCAATGCGTACATATAGATGGATGTAGGTTTACTACCCATTCTGTGGCATCGTAAATGCACTTGAAAAGCCTATGCGCCTACAGGCCTATAATTGAAAAGCCTATATGGAAGGACACTTAAAAGCCTATATGAAAACACACTGAAAAGCCTATATGAAAACACATTGAAAAGCCTATTCGAATTCAGACTACAAAGGCTAGATCCTTTTGCCGATTGGACAACACATGTTGCAATAAATGTACTGGTACATTCATAATTGCCATAAAATCATGTTATGCACATCTGTACTACGATGAACGAATCACGGGAAAAATTCGCAAGAGCTTCTCTTGTTTTACGAGTATCCATAGTAACAATAATACATCACAATATGATACAAACATGTATTCAACCAAACACCACCAATATGTCCACCAAGAACCACAATATCCACACATGTTAGAAACATAGTCCATAGTCCCTAAGGTCCATACAAACAAATAAGAGACAAAGTCCATACAAGCTGAATAGTCCATGCAAACAAATGAAAGACAGTCCATACAAGCTAAATAGTCCATACAAGCTGAATAGTCCATACAGTCCATGAACTAACCCTCACTGCCTCCTAGTCTTACCCTTGCCCTTACCAAGAGCGTCGTTGCCTGGAGGGTAAGGATCACATGGACGGCCTGCCTACGTGTTGCTTGCTGTGAAGGCTGTGTGAAAGGAGTGTCTTCCAGCTGAGACAGTCCAATCTCCTCGGCTTAATCCTCCTCCTCGTCGCTACCACTATCCTTGAAATTAGCCCTTGTTGACATCGACGAGCTCTATCTTCTGGAGCCTGAGCCTCACTGCATTAGTGTACTAAGGCCTGCACTGGTGTTAGATAGTCTTGTCGGTGGACCATGCACATCCATAGCCATGCTAGTCCTGCAACCACAACGAGCAGCAGCACGGTGTAGGCGACCTTCAAGTCTCTATATTTGAACATGAAGTTAGTGCATAAGATTGAATGAGAGGTACATGTCCATATCTGTAGTAATTTCAAAAGCTTACTCCAAGGAAGTTGTTCAGTGTCGTCTCGTCCACTCCTCGCCTTGGAAAACATTCGATGTCAAGTACGGATTGCTTCAACGTGTTTCCCTACACTCAAACAAAACAAATGGTTAGTCATTATAAATGATCATATTATTGCAATGAATCTGAATTGTTATAGAATAGTAGTGTTAGGTGACCATACCACTCGGTCCAGGATGGGTGCGGCCTCGACCACCATCCCTTCCTGGGTTGCAAGGTCATTAGACGTATCTTCATCGTCCAAAGATTGAATGTCGGCGTAGTCCGCTCCTGTCCATTGGCCCTTTAACTTGGTCCGTGTCGCAACTAGGTACCATGACAGGTACGCGCGGAAGTTGTAGTCTGTATGCAGCTGGTCGTTTTCAATCACGTTCTCATGAAAAAGGCACCATGTGTCGATGTGCTCGTGGTGCAGCATCTCGAAATCAGTTGTCTTATTCTGCTTCTGACAATCTATCATGTAACTGCAATAATGGCAACAATAGATGAATCATATAGTCAACTAGCCAGCATTAATGGCAATAATAGATGAATTAAGCACTTCACACTTACTTGTGCAACTCCACGGATGTCAAGAATGGCCTTACTGGCCACTCCTGCCTCAAGCCAAATTGGTGTGCAACTCTATGACGTAGGTGGTACTCCACAGCGGAAACAGATGAACGGGCATGTCATCCTGTACAGGTCCTCATCTGCATAGCACGTGGTGCTCAATTGAAGCTGCAGGACCCTTATGTCGTTGTACGGCTCCCAAGTCACCTACGAAATATTGAATTATATATAGTCACTAAAACTCCCTCAAAACATTAAAAGGTAGCGTGGATAAGATGTACTCAACGATAGCCAAATCAAAATGATATGACAAAATGGAATGCAATGGACTCACCATCGAAGGCGTGAGCGTGTCCAGGTCATTAGCGTACTCGACGTATGCTTGCATAGTCCTGGCGAAGGGTGCTTTGACCTGGTCCCATAGGTAAGCAACCATTGGTCGGAGTCAAGTGCTGGCCATGTCGAACCAAGGATGTGGAGCAAGAACTGTGGGCCGGCCAGTGGGTAGACGAGACCACATCCACAGCTGGAGCAAGTACACACAGCCACTGATGGACACGGGCTGTGAAGTCCGGGGACATGCCTCTCATAGGTGGCGGTACAAGAAACTCAACACTCCGGACCCCCAGCTGTCCACCCCTGCCGTGTCCCAGTCTGTCAGGCAAGGTATGTACATCCAAGATGCGGCGTCACCTGTGCTGTCGGGGAAGAGCACACACCCAAACAAGTGAAGGATCCAAGCCTTGTAGTAGTAGGCAACTTTCTCCTCGTCTGCATCCTCCGCACAGTGAGCAAAGTGCTGCTGAAGCCAAGTGATAGGTACTCCTGAGGTTCGGGTAGCCGGCACCGCCTCAGGAAGCCCTCTCCCAAGGAAGGCCTCCACATGACCCCTCCAACCGTCAGGCTTGCACTGGCCGTTGACTTGACGACCTCTGACGCTAAGACCAAGAAAATTCTGAGCATCCTCCAGTGTCACTGTCATCTCACCACAAGGAAGGCGGAAACTATGAGTTTTTGTAACATCCTAATTTTCAAATTAGGAAACTAAATAAATTTTGCTAGATTCTTTTCAGGGTCCATAAGGTGTTTATTCAATTATTTTCATTTTAGAGTATTTATCGTGAATTAACAATAATTTACTTAACCATAAGAAGAAATATAAGAAAATATAGGTCTTATGCATTTCATGCCGCATTGCATTATTTTAGGCTTATGTTTCATTTGAATTTAAATTTTAAATTTAAATTCAAATGCATTGAAATGCATTTCTTTTTCTCCCTCTTTTTCTCTTTGGGCCCGGCCCACTCTCTCTTTCTTTTTCCCCTTTCTCTCTTTCTTCCTACAAGGCCCAGCCCAACCCGTTTTTCTTTTTTCTCTATTTTCCTCCCCGCGCGGCCCAGCCCAGCAGCTGCTTGCGCCCTCCTCCCCGGCCCAACGGCCCACCCATGCGCCTCCCTACTCTACCTTCTCTCTCGCTGACATGCGGGCCCCGCCTATTGCGCTCGTCTCCTACCTCGAGCAAGATTCGGGTTTGAACTCGAGTCTAACTGAGGCACGAGCCCCACCTCTGCCCACGCGATGCCCCGGGCCCGCACGCCAAGGCCCCTCGGTCGCCCTATAAAGCCGCCGCCCCGCGCCCTTGGTCCCGCCAAACCCGCAGCCGCCGCCCCTTGCCTCATAGCCCTAGCCAGCGCCGCCACCCTCACCGAACCTCGGCCTCTGCCGCCGTTGCTGCCTTGCCACTCCTCTATTGCCGTGAGCCACCACCGGAGTTTCGCCTTGGGGTAATTGTCCTCGCCGGCCTGTTTTCCCCTTCCCTCTCCCCTTCCCGCCGCGACGCTTTCTCGCCATCGCCGTCGTGCTGCACCTCGCCGTCGTCCGCCTTCCCTAGCCCTAGCGCCTCGTTCCAAGCCCCTAAACGCGTTCTTCTCCTCACTCTCTTTCTCCCAGGCCAAACCCGAGCTGAAATCGTGGCCGGAGTCACGTTTATGCAATTTCCAGACGAGCCCGCCGCTGCCCGCCGCCGCTTGCCCTCGCCCCCAGCGTCCAATGCCGCCGCCCGAGCCGCCAGCAGCTTCCCAGCCGTCCGATCCAGATCCGACTGTCTATATTAGATCTAGATCGGGGCCAAATAACCTAATACCAGTCAACCCTAGGATATTTTGCACTTTAGCCCCTAAGTTCTATCGAAATCAACCCGCAGTCCACGGCAGTTCAAAAGTACTCACGAATAGATCCTTTTTCTTCTCATTAAGCCCTGTCCTTTTCTAAAATAGAACCCGTTGTCCCTAGCCCCTCTATTTTCAATCTAAACCCTAGACTTAAGGTTTAATTCTGTTTTAGCCCTTAGTTTGCTTGTTCAGAGCTCTACTAGTTTTAGCCATAACTTCTCTGTTTTAACTCCATTTTCATCGATTCTCGCGCTCACGTGACCCTTGCGACGTATGCACCACAAGGAAGGTGGAAACTATGAGTTTTTGTAACATCCTAATTTTCAAATTAGGAAACTAAATAAATTTTGCTAGATTCTTTTC